>NW_020185339.1:3606764-3653917 GCF_003031525.2 Neophocaena asiaeorientalis asiaeorientalis | reverse complement strand
AATTTTTGGCAGTGTTGGGTCTTCGTTGCTGCACACGAGCTTTCTCTAGTTGCGGCGAGCGGGGGCTACTCCTCATTGCGGTGCGCAGGCTTCTTATTGCGGTGGCTTCTCTTGTTGCAGAGCACGAGCTTTAGGCATATGCGGGCTTCAGTAGTTGCAGCATACAGGCTTAGTAGTTGCGGCACACGGGCTTAGTTGCTCCGCCACATGTGGGATCTCCCTGGACCAGGGATCGAACCCATGTCTCCTGCATTGGCAGGCGGATTCTCAACCACTGTGCCACCAGGGAAGCCCAATTATTCGTTTTCTTTTGACAAGCACCTGTACCTGTTGTATAGTCACCAACTTTAGGACAGCTGGGTACATCATCAACTTTCAGTTTCTGACCTTTAGTAATAAATGTATGAAACTATGAAATTATTTGACCTGACATAATTTTCATAGCAAGCAGAGGATAAAGCTAATTAACATAAATTGAAGACACTGATTGTCTTAGTGATGCAAATAAAGATATGAGGATAGAATCATATTTCAAGTATATGAAGTGAAATATTTTCATATAAGACTTTTCAAAATCAATAAATATCTACACATGGGAAGTGATGCTGTTAGCATTATTAATGCATTTGACAGTTTTATGCTAATATTTTTGCCATTTGTACTAGTTAAATAAGTGTTAGTAAATCAATGCATATTGCATTCGGCAGAATTGTTGTGAAGATTGGAGCTCTTGGGGAAATTGATTGTTCATTTTCTCATACCGTACTTGATTTAAGATCATTTTGTTTCTGTTATAAAGCTGAATTATGTTAGCGTTATCATATATAGTTTTTATGGGAAGTTTGATCTATTTATGGATATTTATGATATATTCTTGGCATGTGTGATGATCTATGTTGCTTTGTTTATTAGTTACTAGGGTATGCATTATATTTGTGAATTTTTCATTTTTTAAAGATATGTGTGCCTCCTTTTGATCTTAATGCTGTTGAGAACAGACCCAGCTATTGGAATCATCTCATGTCCTTGTACCACTCCTGGGATATTTAGCAACTTCTCAATATAAATTGAGCCATTTATATATGTTGATTGACTTTTAGGATGTATTGACCAACAAAACCATTAAAGGTTAACAGGAACACAGGCAAATTCTGGGAAGTGTGGTTGGTGTACCCAGACTAGTTGTGCTGTTTTATGTACTGTTTGTAAAAATTCTGGGGGTGTTTGTTCAATTAAAGCTTTGATTAAATAATCAGTGCAGAATTGTTCTAAATGATTCAAGGTTCCTGTCGACATCTCTTGCTTCTTTTATATTTGTCTTTCTTTATGAGAAGAAAAATCAAAGAAACCATTTTTCCCCCTCTCAAAATTGAGACATACAAACAATTCATAAAGGAAAAACATTCTTACATACTTTTTGTATTGACTTAATTATTTTTAATGTGCAATTAATACTAGGTTTTAATATCCTTTATTTATAGCTCAATACATATATAAAGCCATGTCTGATTTATAAGCAGGATAAAAACAAATGTACAAAGTCAGTCAATCTCAAATTGACAATATTAATTTCATATAGTGAATGATATTGAGCTAGAATGGAATGACTGATTGCAAGGTGCTTATGGTTTGAGTGCTGTGGCCCTGGGTCCTTTGAGTTTGGCAACACGTTCCCTATGATGCCTTAATTCTCTTGTCACATAGTAGTACTTGAACTTTCATAAAGCCTTTTATTATACAATTTTATTATAAAAAAACGTGATATCGTTTGGCTTTTAATGAATATACATGAGATTATAAAAAACAAATACAAATAAATACGGTGAAATTGCATGAGTGCTCATATAATCCAGAATATGCTTTGCCTTATTTTTAAAAGTTGTCATCAAAAGTAAAACACAAAATTAAAAAAATTCTCATAGAAGTCTCATGGACAGCTGTGAAAATATCTCCACAGAGAATATCTCCCAGGTTGAGAAACACAACATTAAACAATTTATTAGACCAAGAGAAAGGAATCTGGTTTTAATTCACGTACTGCTACTTAAAAAAGTATCCTCCATTAGCCTTTTAATGTGGTGTTTGTAGCAGCCACACTGTAACTGTTTTAAAATATTAACTTTGTTTTACATTTTTCATGCTTATTACTATAATACAGATACGTAGAGCAATAATTATTATCATGGCTTTTATGTTCATTGAAGAATATAGCCATATCTAGATGACTTACGTAAATTTGAATTGAATGTTCTTTATTAATAAAACACAGTAGATTCTGTACCTTTTTAAACATAAATTTGGAAAAATGTATATTTTAACCACACTTTGTTAGTTTTTTTAGAATGTCTATGTAAAGATATATGAGTGTAAAATTGTGGAAAATGACTTCTCTAATAGTTGAAATTTGTTTCATTTCAGTCCAGGTGGGTTATATTTTTAAAAATGTAATAAAACTTGCTTCAGGACTTGGAATATTTTCTTTAGAAATGCTCTAGGAAACATACAGAAAGTAATCAACTTTGACTTCAGCTATGCTTTAAAAATTCATTTGAGAACTCTTTAATTGGAATTTGTATGATATTTCTCCATATATCTCTGAATGGTACTTTTCTGAGTGGTGCTCGGGTTCCAATGTAGCTACCAAACTGCTTAACACATAATATAGCTGAAATACAGTGCATTAGCAGTGACAAATAATAAAGTCAATATTCTTGCAATATTCATAATTCAAGGGATTAAGGGAGGGAAATAAAATGAATACAAATGAAAAATTATTGGAAATATTGGTGCTAGAGAAAAGGAGGTTCAATTAGAGGAATGTGTAGAGATAGATAGAGACCAGTGAGTTAGTTTTGAGAGGGCTTTCTGAGCATTTTAAAGAGCTACAGAGGTTGATGTAGTAAATGGAGGGATCTGTGAGAAGGAGATTTACCTGAGGTGGGATAAGCTGAGGGATGGGGTGAACAGTGGAGGGAAAGGGGGATGTCGTAGATGTCCCAAGGACAAAAGGAGGACTTTGCAAGGATCAGCTGGAAACAGATGCATGAGGCAACCCTAGAGTTTGGCTTTTTTGGTGGATGGAAGGTGGGGAAAGGGTCAAGATCATATGTAAATTGGGGCTTATAATTTTCAGAGTGTCTGTTTTAAACCTCTGGTACACAATGCAGCAAAACCACATTTTCAGACAGTCTGCATTTTTAGACACAATATCATTGGAATATCGTAGTTTTAATTGGTTCTGACTGTGTGTAGTCACTACCTAAGTTCTTCTGTTTCTGTCTCTCAGCTATCCTGGTTAGCTTCTTTAACAACACAACTCTCTTGCTAATATGCTCACCTGTCTTACCTGTTGTTGTTCTACCTCACCTCTGTGGTGGAACTCCAGACCTGGATCAATCAACCCAATTCTTTATTTTAAAAAATTTGTTTTTATTTTGCCTACTGTGTTTCCTTTTTTTTAAAAAACATCTTTATTGGAGTATAATTGCTTTAAATTGTTGTGTTAGTTGCTGCTGTATAACAAAGTCAATCAGCTATACATATACATATGTCCCCATATCCCCTCCCCCTTGCATCTCCCTCCCACCCTCCCTACCCCACCCCTCTAGGTGGACACAAAGCACTGAGCTGATCTCCCTGTGCTATGCGGCTGCTTCCCACTAGCTATCTAGTTTACATTTTGGATCAACCCAGTTCTTTGTTATCTTCATTCCTGTATCTTAATATGTTGAATCCTGTTGGAGGAAAATTAACTCACTAAAAATACGGGTTTACTACAAATTCATGGTCCCTGGTATCCACTGGGGCTTCAGTGCTGTATTTTTTTCTCCTTTAGCATTCCCTTAATAAGTTTTGTCTTCTGCCCTCCAAAGGCCATTTTAAACTTTTGACCTTCCCATCTCCGTGCCTCAAGCTTAACAGGGAACATCGATTCAAACCCAGGAACCAACTTTGTGAACAGCATCACTTTCCAACCAGTTGCTAAAACCAAAAATCTGGGCCCATTTCTTCCCTTCCTCCCATCATTCCCTGCATCCATCAATCATCAGTCCCTGTACAGTCTACATGAAGTATTTCTCAAATCGTATTATTTATTTTTATCCCCAGTGTCACAACCCTAGATCTTGCAATAATCATTGCATTGCAAGAATAAGGAAAATGCCTACTTAACACTTTTGAATTATTACACATTGAACTTAGGATAAATCTAAACTTAACAGAGCTTAACAAGGCTCTAAAAGATACAGTATACGACACTATACCTTTCCAGGCCATCTCACAACCTTTTTCACCCTGAATTATTGCTCTATCCATTCTGAACTGCCTTTACTTTCTCAGGCAAATTCCTGATCCAAATAGCAAATTCCATGAGGATTAGGAACTTTGGCAGAAACTATCAAGTGAGTAAAATCAGGAGGAAGTCATTATTACTCGACCATTAACGCCTAGAGTGGAAAGATGTTAAAATGGGAAAAAGTGGAGGCAATAATTAATTATTTCTTTTCTATATAATTCCTTTCCTTTTTATTACACATTCTGTAGTCATATCATGAATAAATGGTGGGCATCAATTACATTTTCTGTTCTTTTAGACCTTGGACTTCTCCTTGATGTAAGATTATTTTCTCTGTCAACAATGGCCTGAATGTTACATAGAGGTACTATTTTAAAATGAACAAAGTGTCCTTTATAAGATGTGATAAATTTTGATGATGTACTTGTAAATCACAACATATGAATATTAAAGAAGCGGAAGAACATATTCCTTATCAAGTATATGAACACATGTGCATAGAGAAATGTAGGATTGAACTAATTTTCTGTGAAATATAGTCTGTAATCACATTAGTCTTGAAAGCTCACAGATTATTGAAATTGTGGTTAATTTGAGCCTGAACTAAATGGATTAAACAATCCTCCATTTCATTCTGCTTGCAAATACACAGTGTTAAAATGACGAAATATTGATTGAAACCCACTTGCGAAGAAAATGGGAATGAGAAAAATGATTATTCTGAGTAATGATATTTATTCCTTCATTTGGAGAAAATTATTTGAAAGGAAATGTGTTAGTAAATGTTTTCTAGCTCACTGTCAGATAACTGTTTTGAAAATTAGATACTACTTTATACTTTTTTAAAATAGAATTCTGTTTTAAAATATGAAATATATTCTGTTTTAGATAGTAATAATACATTTTACTCTTGAATATAAATGGATACTTTTATTTTTTGAGGAAAGATTTCTCTTCTTTTAATAACATCACATCACCTCCACTTTCCTGCTATTGAAAGGAATATCTCACAATTGAATGGACTTAATATAGCATCATATTTAAATGAGAATTATCTCAATTTCATCTCCAATAAATAGTCACTGTCTTAAAAAGTTACATTTCTGGAAGCTTCTTATGTTAGATGAAAATATTTTGCATTCCTGAAAGATTTCCTTTCAAAAAGATAGTTTTAGTATTATTTCAGATCTTAAGCAGTTTTAGTATAACTGATTCTTTTCACAGGTATTTATTTACCTGGATGCATGGCTGGTGCATGGCCAAAAGAAGAAACAATTCATTAGAGATAAAGTTTTACCTTTTCGGTGGCTCTCTCTGTGTGTACAAGAAAAACCAACAACGTGTGTATGATGTCTGTGTATGTACAAAATATGTGATTACCTTATATGTTTAAAAGTAAAATGCAGGTATTTTAGGTAATTATCTCTTTCTGTGGGCAATTCTATATATTCTGAAGAACAGGTCATTCATCCCCAATTTTAGTAAACTGTTTCCTCAGATATTATAATTGAATTTTAAAGTAGCTACATTTTCTGATATTGATTCGACCAGGGTTTGCAGAGTAATATCATCGCCGCTGAAAAGCATGCTTTCTCTTGTCTTCTCTTCCATGTAATTTTCTTTGACATGGCCCTGAGGTTGCCTCTGATTATGTTTTTACTGTGGTTTGGACACCAGCGCTGTCTTTGTCATACAAACCTGATTTTCTTTAGATGGACACACTGGCAGTTTGTGAAGCAAGTGCTGATTTACTCTATAGAACATAGTCTTTGATCAGTTTTGACTAATGTTTATTTTTGTGTCATGGGCTTTTGGTCATGAAATTCTACTAAGTCGCAGACCACTTTTTTTCCAATATGGTTTATTACAGGATATTGAATATAGTTCCCTGTGCTATACGATAGGACCTTGTTGTTTAAACATCCTATATATAATAGTTTGTATCTGCTAGTCCCAAACTCCCCATCCATCCCTCCCCCGCCTCCCCCCATGATCTGTTTTCTATGTCTGTGAGTCTGTTTCCGTTTCATAGATACGTTCATTTATGTCATATTGTAGATTCCACATGTAAGTGACATCATATGGTATTTGTCTTTCTTCACAGACTGCTTTGGAATGAAGATTTTCCAGAATGAGTACATAAAAATTTTACTGAAGTTTTTTTCATTATTTATGCTTACATGTTTTTATTTTACCATTCTAAAATGTAAAGTTTTTATTTGCATCTAAACCAAATATATGTGTGTTATATATAAACCAAATATATGTGTATACCGTTTTATATTACATACGTATTTGTTGCATTTTCTTATTTTATCATTACTATTTATGTATGATATTTTTTCCTGGACTGTGAATTTCTTTGCCTTAAGGAACATATCTTCCTCATTTTTGCACCTGCCGACTTGACCTCAGTATAGGACACATAGCAGATACTATATAACTTGAATCAATGGCAGGATACTTAGATATTAAAATAACTTTAAATTAGTACCAAAATAATAATTAGTTCATGTAATAAATAACTAGTGGGAAAAAGCAAACACTGTTGTTCTAAATGAATATGTATATATACACATGTGTTTCATTTCTTCAGGCTTCGTCCCCAGCTCAGTTATCCTCATGTTAGAGGAGTATCATGGCCTGACCATGATTGTATGGGTTATGTATTGCGCTTGATGTCAGAAAGAAAACCAATTTTAGTGATTTGTGCCTGTGTAAGACTATTAAATAGTTGATAAATTAAAATAGTTCTAAGAAGGTGCAAAGATTAATATGGATTGGGTGAGTGGCACATGATTTAATTTTTTCTTCAGTTGAAAAACTGTAGGTTATATGAAATACATGTTAAAATTTTTTCCTTTTGGATAATAATAAAAATTATAAATCTACACTCAGACACCTATGGTAGAATAAGAATATAATGTTGAATAAAAATAATATCTACCGTTTGATAATTTTCCATCAAAAAGCCAATGAAAACAAGGTGAACCCTGAAATAGCAATAATCAGATTGTCCTTTGTGTTGGTTTCATAGAACTTTATTTGAGTGATTATGAACTCTTAGGTGACTGAGATTTCTAGATATTTCCTCTAACTGCTTGCTGTTGCTTACACTTATCTTCAAAATGATTACTTTTGCATCTGAGTAAGACTATTAAGTATTCTGTTCTGGGGTTTCCAAATTAACCAACATGAGATATAATATATTTTTTTAATAAATTTATTTATTTTTATTTTTGGCTGCATTGGGTCTTTGTTGCTGCATGCGGGCTTTCTCTAGTTGCGGCGAGCAGGGGCTACTCTTTGTTGTGGTGTGTGGGCTTCTCATTGCGGTGGCTTCTATTGTTGCGGAGCACAGGGTCTAGGCGCACGGGCTTCAGTAGTTGTGGCACGTGGGCTCAGTAGTTGTGGCTCGTGGGCTCTAGAGCGCAATCTCAGTAGTTGTGGCGCACGGGCTTAGTTGCTCCGCGGCATGTGGGATCTTCCCGGACCAGGGCTTGAACCCATGTCCCTGCATTGGCAGGCGGATTCTTAACCTCTGCACCACCAGGGAAGTCCCAACACTAGATATAATATTAATGAGGAATATTTTTTAATGAAACATTCTCAAATATTTTCATATTAAATCAATCCTGTCTTTTGCTATGAGCTAAAATTTCATTTTTCATTAGCTTATTTGTTAGAAGTCTTACCTGAAACATATTTACCCATTCATTTTCATATTTATAAAAATAAATATATATATTTTAAAATTTAGAATAACAATGGAAAATTTTACTGGAGTGACATTTAGCACCAGAAACTACTAAAAAAGATATTTTTCTCTATTGCTCATATAAAACTTTTGTCTTCAGAGCAACTTTGGTGTGGTTAGTATCATATGTAAACATTGAGGAGTAGCTCCAAGAAGGGAGGTTAGCAAGGCCAAATGGGCACCATCTATTGGTGATATAGACATAGTACAGCTTAATTTGACTGAAGATTGTCTTCAAGGCAGTGGTTAACAGCTCAGATGCCTGCAGGAACCAGGCAGATAATATAAGTGGGAGACATGGATGAGAGAAAAATCAATTATCTGTATATATCACATCTCTATGGTTATGGAACTATGGTGTAAGCACATGACAAAATAAACAGGATGTAGAAGAATATATTTTAAATCCAGAAGGAAAGAAAAATGCAAGCTCTGTTATAAATAGCCCTAGGGAATAGCAACTTCATGGCAAACCCAGCAGCTGATCATGGGGTTCAGTTGATTGTTGTCATTCAAGAACACAGACCCACTGTGGCTAGACCTTCCAGTTTTTCAAGAGAACCTGGAAATCTGAATTTGCATATGAAACCTTCTAAGTTTAATATGTTGGCTCATTTCTTTTTTTTTTAGGTGTGACATGACCCCACCTTAAATACATCTTGGGGCTACATTTAGCCATTGTGAGATCCTTCTTTTAAAGAAAGTCTTGAATTTATTGATTTCATTTCTTTCAGAGGACAGAAAAATTTTGGACATCTTCCAGCAACGTTGTGAAGTAAGACAGGATTATAAAGTTACTGAATCATTGCTAGATTGGGTTTTGGTTGAAAATTCTTTTTATTCAACACTATTTAAGATGCCAAGGCTATAGCTGTAAATAGGACAAACTCTTCTCGTTGGTCTCTCCCAGTGCTGTACCTTAAACAGGACACCCAGTAATGCGATCCCAGAGCATGGCCACTTTCTGCAGGGTTTACACTGAGATATTTGGATATGACGTTCAGTGTTTGTCTTGGTTCTTGAGCTCCATATAATAGAATTTAAGTTCACGATTGATATTACTTTGATTTATCTTTCTTGTAACTTTCTACTGGGCAACTTGGGGCTCTTAAAAAATTGCACTAAATTAGAGTTTGCAATATAGGGCAGGATAAAACACTGAGAGAGTTGTTTGTTACTGTGTGTCTTTCCCCAGAGTCCTTAACCTTGACCACATCTTTCCCCATCTGCACAGAGGAAGGGAATAGAGAGAAAAAGGAAGAATGATCAGGATTCAGAATCCTTTGAACTTGTTCAAAAAGTAGGAGAGGCAGAGTGAAAGGAAAGGAACCTCAAATAGCAGTGTGGCCTAATTCCTTCTCTCAGGCCTCCTCTGTTTACTAGCTTGAACAGTCACATTCAAAGCCAAGCCATAGTCCTTCCATTTGCCCGGTGGATCCCTACTGACCCTTTAGCTCTCTGACCTGATCTATGACCACTTTCTCACTTGTTCTTTCTGTTTCAGCTCCCCTGGTCTCCTCTATGTTCCTCAGTCACATCACCTATGATCCCCCTTACGTCACTGTACTGGTGCCCTTCCTGCCTGAAATAGTATGCTCACAGATATCCACTTAGTCTCAACCTCTTATGTGTCATTGCTAAAATGTCACTTTCTTAAGTCTATCTTTTTTTTTTTTGGGGGGGCTGTGCTGCGGCATGTGGGATCTTAGTTCCCCAACCAGGGATTGAACCCATGCCCCCTGCAGTGGAAGTCATTGTGGAGTCTTAACCACTGGACCACCAGGGAAGACCCTTTTGGGACTATTCTGATCGTCCCATTGAGAATTACATCCCCTGCACTCCCAATCCCCTCTATTTTGCTCTATTCCCCCATCAAATAGCACTCAATACTTTTTAACATAATACATAATTATTACATTTATTGCATATCCTCTGCTAAAACATAAGTACTCTGATAGAGATCTTTGTCTTGTTTGTTTACTGATGTATCAGAAAACAGGGTGTGTGATGTATAGGAACTCAATATATATTTTTTAAATAAAAGAATGTTGAACTTCTTAGATCCTCACTTAGATCTGGCATACTTCCCACAGCTTGCTGTAATTGCCCATGAAAAGGTTTCTTGCAACAAATTTTATCATGTGTAGGCTTTTGATCTTAACTGTTTCCTTCAACAGTTAACCCAACATATAACTAAATTTGTAATTATTTTATTTTTCTGCTCACTTGACAGATTCCCCCTTTAGCATAAAAGCTCCACAGGGACAAGTCTTTGTGTTGTGTTCCCAACCCTAAACACAATGTCTGGCGCATGATAGTTTCTTAGTAAAAATGTTGTTGAATGAATAATTAAGCAAACTTAAGCCATGGAATTCATATGGGATAATAATAGTAAGTTGGTTTGTAGTCAGTTATTATAATCCAGATGTCTGTTATTATTGTCACCATCTAAACTCTTATCACCATCATCAAATATGTATTTCTCAGACTTCTATAATCCACTACAGGCGGGGGGTGGGGGGTGTGGTGATCATCTTCTTGCATTACTGTCGTAACTGAGAAGTTCAGTGAATCACCACAGAGAACACTTTGCTGATCTGATGATGTTGTTATAGGTCTCTAAGCTGGCTGGTGTTTTGGTCAAGCATGATGTCAAGAAGGGTGACACCGTGGTTATCTACATGCCCATGATCCCCCAGGCGATGTATACCATGCTGGCGTGTGCTAGGATAGGAGCCATCCATAGTCTCATATTTGGGGGATTTGCATCCAGAGAACTCAGCAGTCGCGTTGATCATGCAAAGGTAAGTGCTTTATTTGGAGGAATCAAGTCGTAGCTGCATATAGGACAGCTGTATTTATCTGTGGATGAACCATCGAAGAGTGATCTGTACTTATTAGATCCTCCTATCAACTAAGATAAAGTTTACTTTTTATTTGGCATACACTATTAACCAAAATTTTATTTTCGAGTCAGTCCTATGTGGTAGACATCTTTCTAGATACTGTGAAGAATATATAAGGTGCAAGCCTTTCAAGTTAACTTGCCATATATTTGTGTAAGACATTTAAGAAAAATAATAACTAATTTATTCATTGAACATGTATTTATTAAGCTTCCACGCTATGCCTGGTACTGTCCTTGGAACTAGTTAAGAAATGATACTTATCAAATGGCTGGGACACATGACTAGTTTTATAATCTATATATTTCCAGGAATGGTGGTATAGCACAGTGGTTAAGAGGGTGTGTTAGGGACAGGTGAAGTAACACGTTTAGGTGGGGTACTAAAATCACAAACTTGAAAGGCTGTTGTGAAATATCGTTGAGATATTGAGTTTAAAGCACTAACACAGTGCCTGACATATAATACTCATTAAAAAAAAAAGGTTAGCTGTTATGATTCTATGAATTTAGAGCAGGAATCAGCAAACTTTTTTCTGTAAGTTACCAGATAGTAAATATTTTAGGCATTTCGGGTTACATGGTTTCTGTTGCAACTACTCAGCTGTGCTGTTGTAGCACAAAATCAGCCTTAGACACTGCAGGAACTAAGGGCAAAGCAGTGTTCCAACAACACTTTACAGAATGTAATTTGGGCAGAGTTTGGCTCTGAATCATAGTTTGCAGATCCCTGATTTAGAGGCAGGAATGATATCTTTTAGTTGGGGTGGCTGAAGGCGGCTTCCTGAAGGAGGTGAGATTTGAGTTACGTCTTGGCTAAGATTCAGCTAGTTGAAGAGAATGACAGTGGGATCCAAAAGGCTAGAAAAAGAATAAGAGTCTAGCATGGGAGGCAGGAAAGGGTAAAAATTCATTTAAAGGACAGCAAATAGACCAATGTGATTGAAGAGGGAGAGAAGGTGAGCTCGAAAAGGCTGTTATTGTCTGAATTGCATCCTGTAGACGCTGACCGGTCAAATTTTTGAGCAGGTGACTGTCATGTTTTAAGCAATGTTCAGAGGAGGCAAGTCTTGCAATATGATGTGAGTGGGAGAGAGGATAGAACGAGAACCTTTGGTAGGTGGTCTCTTTGTGAATCAGTGGCTAGTGGGCAATGTGCAGGAGAGGAACAGCAGTGGGAAGATTAAAGAAGGAAGGTCATTATGGGAGTAGGAGATGACTGACCTTTATAGAGTTTTATAAGGCCAGGATGAGAAACATTCTTAACAAAAAAAAAGGGAACTAATATATATTGAGGGTCCCCAGAGTACTAGGCATGGGGTGAGGTTTTACATATCTGACTTCATCTGGTAATAGATCAGTTATTAGAACTAGGAAGCTGGTTTGCACACTAACTGGCTGGATTCTCTTTTTTCTCTCTTTTTAAAAACATGTTGAGTTAGTGCTTATGAAGGGAAATCTAGGGGGAAATATCAGTCACTGATCTGCAAATCAGTGGGCAGCTGGAGACTTCTCTGAGGAAGCTATAGACGCTAGCTTTTTAGCTACAGAAATCTTAAACACCATTTGGGCAAAGGTATGAGATATATTGTTTCTTTTTTAAAAGATTTTATACAATGTGGGAAAATTTATATATATATAAATTTATAAAACTTATGCTGTATCACTGGAGGAGTTTTCATCCATAAGACACACACACATAGACACCTCCCCCACCCCCAAACTTGTTAAGGAGTTTAGGCAGTAAGTGCATATTCTTATGGGTGGGACCATTGAGCAAGTCAAATTAATGGCGAGGAGATGGAGATAGAGATACATACCTGAGATATTTGGATGATAATTGAAACCAGGGATGATTTTGATGTCGTAATTTTCAACTAATTAGGCCGAAGAAAAAGTTTTATTTTAACAGGTGAAGATGGGAAGAATGTAGTCCACTTGAGATGGAATAAAACCTCCAATAAAAGGTTGTTAATAGAAATGTGAAAGGGATTGTTTTCTAGAGAAAGAATCTTAATTTTGACTTTAAATTATCAAATAATTATTTATAATATTAATATAAATTATTTATAAATTATTAATAAAATTATTAAATTATTCAACTTTTGATATATTCTATATATGTTTTTAATTTGATGTGTAACTTTCATTTATTCAGAATTCAGAACTCTAATCTTAGGGAATGTTATCTGGAGTTATTTTTGTACATATTTCAGATATTAAAATGTGAATTATATTCAAATGTCTGACCTTTAGAAAAGGATACAAGATTTACTTTTTCGGGCTTCCCTGGTGGCGCAGTGAGAGTCCGCCTGCCGATGCAGGGGACACGGGTTCGTGCCCCAGTCTAGGAAGATCCCACATGCTGCGGAGCGGCTGAGCCCGTGAGCCATGGCAGCTGAGCCTGCACATCCGGAGCCTGTGCTCCACAACGGGAGAGGGAACAACAGTGAGAGGCCCGCGTACCACAAAACAAAACAAAACAAAAGATTTACTTTTTCATTTCTTTCCCTTTTTTTTTTTTGCTTTTAAAAGGCAGCTTGAAATAGTGGAAAGAGGAAGATTCTGAAATCAGTCAGTACTGGCCCTCTTTTTGATTCTAACACTTCTAACCTGGAGCAAGCTATGCAACTGCACTGAGCCTCAGCTCCATGAATATTAAATGATATTAAAAACCAGAAAGTGCTATATATGCATATATTTGACATTATATAAACCTTCCCTAGATGAAATGTATTGTAACCAGAAACCAAAATTCAGGAATAGGTGCACTATGTTGGACTGATTATCTTTCTCCTGAGTAATTTATTATCTGTTTCCTTTGCTTTGGATTTCTCCGTGAAGAAACAGTGTACTTAAAAGAATAAAGATATGTTTGTTTTGCAGATTAACGAGAATTTTGGTTCAGTGCCACAAATATTTGTTGAGAGCTTATGGTATGGCAAGCATTGTAACAGGCATAGGAGACAGGGAGGTAACAGGGTCCAAATTTGGCCTTGGAGAGCTTCCTGTGCAGAGGTGGGGACAAAGGAACACTTTGACTATAGTTGGATATCTCAGGCCTGCTCAGAATCTACCAGGGAAGGAAGATTGATCCTAAGCCTTTTAGCTACACCTGTGCATATCTTGAAGAATGACTAGCAAGTTGTCAGGTAAAGAAGAGTGCCAAGTGTGTCTTAATGACGGGGGCATGTTCAGGTTTTGTGGGGCTTGAAACTTAAATGAGGGCCCTTTTAAGAAAAATATGACAAAATGACAATATAAAATTTGGTGAAAAAGAGTATGTATTTGGAATGAGAAAAGAATCATAAAATAATTATTGGAGACTCAGGTCTCTTCCTTCTGAGTTCTCTCTAGGTGTTCAGGCAGAGATGCTTGCATAAAAAACCTTAGAAATACTTCCTAATAGCAGTCATGCTGGGTCTCCCCACCTAAGAAATGCTACAACTTCAGCAACAACCAGCTGTTATGCAGGCCTCTGCAAGTGAGGGGGCCCTAGGCTTCCGTTTCATTGGTTCATGGCAAATTTACATCTACCTGATTTAATGAATTCTTTCGAAAGTATTTTTTAACAGCTCATGTTTATTAGCCAGAAGCATCATTAAGTGTAGAATTCTGAACAGGTAAGTGAGATTTATGTGGAAGTGGTTAGGACTATAACATTTAAAAATAGCTTATTGGTTTTCAGGCCTTTTATTTAATAGAGAACAGAATCATTCAAACGTTTCTTAAGAAATGTTAAATTGTCAGCCTGCATCTGAAATATTGTGGTTACCTTAATTAAGATGGTTAAGCTTTCTCATGTATTTATTTACTTATTTTTCATTGTAGCCCAAGGTTGTTGTTACAGCATCGTTTGGCATTGAACCTGGAAGGAAGGTAGAATACATACCACTTCTAGAAGAAGCTCTGAGAATAGGACAACACAAGCCAGATAAAGTTCTCATTTATAATCGTCCAAATATGGTAATCTGAATATTGAATTTGGTCCTTGCTTATGGTGATGTGCTAAGGATGACTCTTTTTGACCATTTGAAAGGAACCCTTGATTTATAAACTGTTGAATATACAATACTTCAGGAATGTCACTATTTTTGGCAAAAAAGAATGATATTTTCTGTCATTATAAAAAACGAGCTTAAAACAAAAAGAGTGGAACATAGGAGTATCTGTAATATTAATGAATTAGAATGAATGTGTAGTCTATTGTGGTGTCCTTTATTAATTTACATTATAACTATAATAATAATACAGTTGACCCAATGTGGGGGTTAGAAACACTGGCCCACTGGGCAGTTGAAAATCTGCTTATAACTTTTGACTCCCCCATAAACTTACCTAATAGCCTATTGTTGATTGGAAGCCTTACCAATAACATAACCAGTTGATTAGCACGTTATATGTATTATATACTGTATTCTCTTACAATAAAGTAAGCTAGAGAAAAGAAAATGGTATTTAAAAAATCATAAGAGAAAGTAGATTTATAACTATATTTACTCATACCATAGGTTTATGTCATCTGTTTACAAGATGAATTGTCTATCAGTACCTGCATCAATATTGGCTTACATGATACAAAACACTGTAGATGTTCTACGTATTACAACACTAAACATCAAAAATGAAAAGATAATGTGAAAAAGAAATTCATATTTAGGTATAATGATTCATGCATTGATAAAGAAGCAGCAGCAATATGATTGCTTCATGGTAGCCCAGCCTACACACTAATGAGTGAATAATTATACAGTTTTTATGGCATATGGCATTACAGTCATATTCATACTTGCATCGGCAGGCAGACTCTCAACCACTGCGCCACCAGGGAAGCCCAACACCGTTAAACTTTTTAACAAACCACTTACCTGTGATGATAGGCTGATACCCAGTTTTTCCAGTTACCAGAGAAAGAGGCATACTGTATAGTAATGTAATTCTTTGAAAGCAAAGTTATAAAACAGTAAGAAAACTACCACATTATTAATTTTATATTAAATATCACTTACCTTATGCCTATGTAAGGATAAACTAGTATCTACATATATGCATTCATGACATAACTTTTTCTTATTTTTTTCGATATTTCTAAGCAATGTGGTTCACCTGCAAGTTTTGTCAGGGTCATGATCTGAATGTGTATACTCTGACTGGGTGCTTAATCTCTCAGCTACCCAGTCTTGATTAATTTGCATTTAAAATGTCTTTTAAAAACTTTAGGAAAAGTAATTGGTCTGGAAATAAAAACTATGTTCAGGAAAACAAAATATGAATATTCTAAACAGATAAATTATTCTGTGATCCGTAAAGGAAGGAAAAGCAGTAAATACATCAATGACTATATTTTACAATGCTTTTTCTAGCAAATTTGCCCTAATGATCACCTCATTTCTAAATCCAAGCTAAGTCTCCAGCTATTTATACTGGGACCAATTTGGGTTTCTAGCAGATTAAAATTTTTTGCAGAAGGAAAATTTAAAGTGTGCAAAGAATCATGTATAATTTTGTAGAACTCTTGAGAGGTTATCTGTGGAAAATGCTTAAATGACAAGATATAAGAACAGAGAGGGGCTTCCCTGGTGGCGCAGGGGTTGAGAGTCTGCCTGCCGATGCCGGGGTCATGGGTTCGTGCCCCAGTCCGGGAGGATCCCACATGCTGCGGAGCGGCTGGGCCTGTGAGCCATGGCCGCTGGGCCTGCGTGTCCGGAGCCTGTGCTCCGCAACGGTAGAGGCCACAACAGTGAGAGGCCCGTGTACCGCAAATAAAAAGAACAGAGAGCATTAAAGCTCTCTCATTTTGATTACCACCTAGCAATTCGCATTACCATGTTAAATTCCTGTGTAGTTTTAGTAGTCTGTGGTTCATGAACTGTTGCACTCAATGATTTTAATGTTTTTACTGTCTCGAAGAAGAATTTTAAGTTTCTTTCAGATGACCTCCAGCATGTTTTTAAAAAAGACTTGTTGCTCTTCAATCAGGGAATGCAAAGTCAGTAATAAAGAAGGCTTTGGGTAAGAGGTTAGAGGAAGGGTAGGAACAAACACACACAAGTGTTTAGTGTGTGTGTACTATTCACACATGTATGAATTCATGTAGAATTTACAAAAAACTTAATGCTAAGCACAAAGTACTTTCAGATACTCCTTATTTAATTCTTACATTCTTATAAACCAATAAAGTAGATGTTATTACTGGCCCCATTTTATGGATGAAGAAACTGAGTCATGGACAGGTCATAGCCCAAAGTCACAGCTAATAAGTGGTGGAGCCAAGATTTAAACTCAATTTAATGACTTTTAACCAACAAGATATGTGCTATTTTCTTTTACTTTACAAATACATTGGATATGGATATGAATGTTTCCTATTCAGATTTTTCTCAGGCAAATATCTTTTTTCCTCTTTTTTTATTATTAATTTTTGTACACTATCTCTATTCAGCATTATTCACATCTTAATATAATATGCACATTGTAGGTACTCAAATTATTATTATTTCAATTTTTGAGATATAGTTTACATACAATAAAATGGACAGATCATAAGAGTACAGTTTGATGCATTTTCAAAATTGCATGCACCTGTGTAACTACCATCCAAATCCAGATATAGAATTTCTCCATACTTGTTCCTTTTTCCAGTCAACCATTCCCCATCCCCAGAAGCAAATGCTTTCTGATTTGTATTGTCATAGATTATTTTTGTTCATTCCCAGGCTTCATATAACTAGAAGCATACCATATATACTCTATTGTGTCTATCCTCTTTTGTTCAATATGTTCTTGAGATATGCTCCTTGTGTGGCATGTATCAGTAGTTTATTGTTTTTTTACTGAGTAGTATTTCATACCATAAATATATCAAAAATTGTTTTTCCATTCTTCTATTTATGGATATTTGGGTTATTTCTACTTTGGAGTTATTATGACTAAGGCTACTATGAACATTCTTGCACAAGTCTGTGTGTGGACCTGTGTTTTCATTTCTCTTGTGTAAATACCTAGGGGTAGAATTGCTGATTCATGTATTAGATGTATATTTGACTTTATAAAGAACTATTAAATAATTTTACAAAGTGGACAGATCATTTTACTGTTCCACCAGAAAATTATAAGAGTTCCAGTTGCTCATTTTCATTATCATTTGGTATTTTGTAAAAATCTACTTTGATACATAACCATATAATCTTGCTTGTACGTTTTGTTGCATAGTGTAACATTTTTCCATCCCTTTCTTTTTAACCAGTAATGTGTTTATATTTTAAAACATTTTCTCTTATAGATAACATATTTTGGGGCCTTAATTTTTTTTATCCAATCTGACCATCTTTGCCTTTTAAATAAATATTTAGTCTATTTACACTTGATTTAAAAAAAAAGATGGTAGGCTTCTCTTCCCTCTTAATAGGTAGAGATCCACTTTCCCTTTCCCCCTCCAATAACTAGGTCCCTTTCTCTCCTTCTTTCTTTTTCTTGAAACCTTTCCCTCTGTTTTGAGTTTCCTTTATTTTAGTTGGATGTCTCTTGTCCTTCATATCTGACATGCTGTTGAGGCAGTTATTAAGCCCAGTGGATTGGCTTTGCTTTGAGTTTAGAGAGACACAAATTATGAGACTTGGTGATGCATTTCATTAACCAGGATTGCATTTTTGCCAGAGGAAATAAAAACCTGGCTGCCACTCCTAAGCCTCAGGCAAGCAATGACAGCTTAACTGGCAGGTCACATCAGTCACCCCTGGTGCTTCCCCCAGGACTGCATTTTAAGAATGATAACATTTAGGAAGGACATGTCTGTAGAAGTAAATGCATGTATATAAAGGCTAAGGTTGATTTTTCCCCTCTCTTCCTTTCATCAGATCTTCTTTATACATTCCTGTATTTCTTAGCCTAAAGAATAAACATTCATTGAAGTCCTCATTTCATTTTATCTGCAATTATTTTTGTGATTAATCAATTGACCTTTTTTATTACACAGTGTTATGATTTGTTTATAGGTCCGTAATTGTGATGGCAAGGGCTTGATAATTTGAAATTAGTTGTGTTTATCTGATACATAAAAACAAATGGAAATTTACAATTTGGTCACAGTTATCTGTTTTTATTTATCTAAATGGCACATCCAGGGCACATTCAAGGTGAGGCTGGAGAAACCAGTTGGGCCTAAAACTTCCCCTTCATGAAGGTCAACTCAGATTGTTGTCTATCAGTGTGCGTATTCATGTAGGCATCATATTTGTGATATTATATTGAAATGTTAATTTGTAAATGTACCCATTTAAATATATGACCGGTTTCTACAACCCTGATCAAAACATTAGGGAACCAGAAAAGTGGAAATGGCCTGGCTTTTAAAAGTCTGTCAGAGTCTCTGGACTTAGTTCAGGGATTCACCTTGGTGAAGTGAATGGCTACACATATTCTCTAGGTGGTGAACTTACTTTCAATGAGGAACTTACTTTCACAAGTCTAGCCTTGTGCCTACTAACAAGTTCACCAACTGTAAACTTCCTGATGTGTCATCTTGAGCTTAATCAACATTTCATAAAATAACTAGATATGTACTGGATCATAACTGGAATTAAATAGCTATAACTCCCCACTAGAGTAATTTTTCCATAAACCACTTCCTTTTTCTTCACCTGTCTGGCTTATTTCATTGGTACCATTTTTAAAGAGGTCTGTCTAACTTAAGATTTGTCTGTCTAATTCATGGCTCTATTATAAAGTTTATAACACTAGAGCTTGGTTCTAGGAACATAAAAGAAGACAAACATTTCTACCATATTAGTCAATAACGTAGATGGAGAAAAACTTGGATAGATTTTGTGTATGTCTCATACTCTCATTAACTTCAAAACTGATTTTTGTTCTTGAAAAAGCAGAAGTAGATTACTCCTCCACCCCTGAAAGTTATTTAATATTCTCTCATTTGGAAAAATGGCTGCAGTATTACTCTTAAATGGCCCTGTATAAAGAGAAATTTTAGTGGGTTAGTTGAGATTTCATTGTGAAGACAGTAGTTCCAAAGTAAAAGAAATAGGTTGTGAAAAATAGAAGTTAGGTCCATCCACGTCTCTACAAATGACCCAATTTCATTCCTTTTTATGTCTGAGTAATATTCCATTGTATATATGTGCCACATCTTCTTTATCCATTCATCTGTCAATGGACATTTAGGTTGCTTCCATGTCCTGGCTATTGTAAATAGTGCTGCAGTGAATATTGGGGTGCATGGATGGACCTAAAGTCTGTCATACAGAGTAAGTCAGAAAGAGAAAAATATTGTATATCAACACATATATGTGCAATCTAGAAAAATGGTACAGATGAACCTATTTGCAGGGCAGGGATAGAGACACGGGTAGAGAATATACGTGTGGACACGGGGCGGGGGAAGGGGGAGTGGGATGAATTGGGAGATTGGGAATGACATATATACACTAACATGTATAAAACAGATAGCTAGTGAGAACCTGCTGTATAGTGCAGGGAGCTCAGCTTGGTGCTCTGTGGTGACCTAGATGGGTGGGATGGGGGGATGGATTGGAGGGAGGGGAGATACATATATATACATATAGCTGATTCACTTCTTTGTACAGCAGAAACTAACACAACATTTTAAAGCAACTATACCCCAATTAAGAAAAATAAAGTGTGTGTTTCAGGTCAAAAAGAAAATAGAAGTTAGCTTATAAAGGTGTTAGTGTACATGCATTTATAGAAGCATGAACCTCTGTTAGTTAAGCTCTGACTGTTGATGAAATCATGCCTGCATCATATTGAATTTCTTAAGGATATCTCTAGGTTTGAATAAAACATTTTCTGTTGGAAGTTTAGTCGAAGCCAACATCAAACTATTGGATTTTGTTATGAACATTTATCTTAACTCGTGACCCTGAAATACTGAGTCATAATTCTGATATTTAGTGTTCTATAGGCCTAGATTTCAGTCAGATGCTCAGACTAATGTAGATTTAGCTACTCTCCAGTGTTCTCCTGGTATAATCTCCTTTGTTCAGTGCATATTCCTATATTTTTGCTTTGTAGGAGCCGGTTCCTTTGGCTCCAGGCCGTGACCTGGATTGGGATGAAGAGATGGCAAAAGCACAGTCACATGACTGTGTTCCTGTTCTTTCCGAACATCCGCTGTATATTCTTTACACATCTGGAACAACGGGGTTGCCAAAGGTATGCACTATCTTAGGGATAATTATAGTGGCAGATTTTTTTGCGCTGAGAATATTTGACTACTGACTGAAAGTACTTTATATCTTAAAGACATATTGTGTCTAAATATATAAAAATATTCATTATGTTTAATGTCAAACGCTTTGTCCTTATTTCTTTCAGAATCTTCACAATTGTCAGCAATATTCAATTGCTTTAGTAAGCTGTTAAAATTAATATATATATTTGATTGAATATCAGTTGGTTTAATAAAATTTTATAAAATATATTTTAAATGAATTATTTTTTAAATTGAGGCATAACCTTCATACAGTATGAAAACTGATTTTTGATTTAGAGGAATTCAACTTATTGTTAAAAATGCAACTTTGAGAATTGGCCTAGACAGTCTGAACAACAGGGAATTTATCCAGGGGATTGAACTATTTGATTTGCAGCACTGAAGACACTCAAGGATTTTTTAAGTCTTTTACCCTGAAAGGTGTTTTCACAAAACAAAGTCAAAAGTGTCAATAATCCTGAATGTGTCAGATACCAAACAAATACCACTTTTGCCTAGTATCTCTAAATAATACTGTTTTTTCATATAAATTCATAAAGACTTGTGATATCATCTTCCTATTAATCTTTATTAAGGAGTTCAATATTCATTGAATCATAGAATGTTAGCAGGCAAAGGGACTTTTACAATCACTTGAATCCTATAGGGCATTGGCCTCTTTATTGATATCGGACCTCTGTAGCATCAGAATTTTGAAAAATTACCTGCTAACACTCTTAAAATAGTGATTATGTTAGTTTAGATGTAAATAAAGGAAAATTAAGACGTTTTATATAAAATTCACTTGCTTGTGAAAAAGAGAACGTTTGGTAGAGGGATATATTTTCTCGGAGTACAGAGACCATGTTTTATTACGTTTTGGTCTATCATCGTGTTTTATATGTAGTTGGTACTCAAATTTTTGTTGAATGCATAAATAAATTAATGCATATACATGAAGATATTTGTGTTGTTGTAAAATCAAAGCCCTATGATTATTTTAAGAACTCTGGTCATCTGAAAGATAAATATTTCTTATATTGCAGACTCTAAGATTTGTTTGTATAAGCAGTCCAAATGATCTGCTGGATGCAATCCTTACCCTTCACTTCTTTTTTTTTTCCTTGTGGTACATGGGCCTCTCACTGTTGTGGCCTCTTCCGTTGCGGAGCACAGGCTCTGGACGCACAGGCTCAGTGGCCACGGCTCACGGGCCTAGCCACTCTGCGGCATGTGGGATCTTCCCGGACCGGGGCATGAACCCATGTCCCCTGCATCGGCAGGCGGACTCCCAACCACTGCGCCACCAGGGAAGCCCATACCCTTCACTTTTTGCAATCCTGCATTATGCACATAGAGTCCAAATGAACGTTTGGCTGTAAAATAAAAGGGGACTCAGCAAGTTATAATCTAATATAAAAGTATCAGCATGAGATGAAACCACTGACCCTGAAAACATAGTATAACCTAACTAAATAAAAAAAATCAATTTAGCTCCTTAAAAGCCTGAAGGAATCTTATAAAAACTTTTCTGCTACCTCAAGACTTTAAATCACTGAAATTCACTGTGGCCTGGATGGGGATTCTTATGAGAGGGCCAAAGAAGAGCTTGTCATCAACTCAAAGCTGACTCAGCTAGTGTAGTAGAAATAAAATGAAAGTAATATACAGGACATTAAATCTGAAAAGTGGTGGTCCCAGATAAGGAAGAAACCTAGCTATTCCAGGTTTTCTCTGGGTCAAGAAGTTCTTTGTGGGATTCCTAGATGCCCAAACTGAAGACTGTTTGATGTTTTAATCATCCTCATTTTCCTTGTAATGTAGTCCCATCCTGAAGATAATCTATTTCTATAGGTTGGAGAAAGATTTAATTGTTCGGAGATTTCTATTCACGTTGAATTTAGCTCTATTCAGTATGCGTTATTGAGTGTTCATTAGGTGCTAAAAGAGATAAAAATATGAGTAAAGCACAGCCCCTTCAGCATAGTGGGATTGCAATATATATCAACACAGATAATGTAAGATAGTCTGTGATCCTTGCCCTAAGAGGGCAACCCTACTTCTTGCTTTCCTGAAGAAAAGATGAGATTGGATGGTGTCTGAAGGATTAAATTCCATTAATGCAACAAAGATTACTGAGCACCCAAATATATATCTGTCTTTTAGAAGTTTACATTCTATGGCTAGACACAGGAAGTAAACAAAGAACTATACAATCTGTGATGTGTTATGAAGAAAAATAAAGCAGGATAAGGGTGATAGAAAGAGTGGGAGTGCTGTTTTATCAGGGAGATGTCAGGGGAAGCACTTGACAGGGTGACTTTTTTTTTTTTTTCTTTTGCGGTACGCGGGCCTCTCACTGTTGTGGCCTCTCCCATTGCGGAGCACAGGCTCGGACGTGCAGGCTCAGCAGCAGGGCTCATGGGCCCAGCCGCTCCGCGGCATGTGGGATCTTCCCGGACCGGGGTACGACCCCGTGTCCCCTGCATTGGCAGGGGGACTCTCAACCACTGCGCCACCAGGGAAACCCGACAGGGTGACATTTGAAAGATGAATAGAACTTCTTCATCAGGTGACATAATAGGGAGGAGGGCATGCCAGGTAGATTGGGTCGACGTAAGCAAAGGCAGGAGTGTGTAAGGAAGGTTCCAGGATGGCTAGTGCATTTGGTGCAGATAAAGAAGAGAAATGGCCAGATATATAGGCAGGGGCCAATTGCTTAAAATTGAGCCAAGAAATTTAGTTTATATACTGTATGTAAGGAATGGAGAGCACTAATGCTTCTTAAGAAAAAATATGAAGGAAGGTAACCCTTGCAACATTTTGTTGAGAAGATAGGCAAGTACATATAATGGAAACTAGGAGATTGGTTTTCCAGGCTGTGTTTAGTTTAGGACCTTACTTAGGACAGCAAACTTATTAGGGAACAATCAGATTTGGTTCAAGGATAAGAGTAAGGCAGAGGAGGAGTCCAAGACCTTGAACCTGAGAACATAGAAGAGTGGTTTCGAACATTTACTAAAGTAGAAACAAAGGAAAATGGTTTGGGGCTGAGAAAACTGGGAGGTTTTGGACATATTGAGTATGATGTATCCTTGGGACATTAACATGGAGATGCCCAGCCAGTAGCTGGAAGTGAAAGTCTGGGTCCAAGAATACATCTGGATTTGCAGATAGACCCTTGGAACGTCATTGATTGTAGAGGAATGGTGTTTAAATCATGGGGACGAGTAGGTTCTAACAGAGTAGGACATGCAGAATGGCAAGACAAAGTAGTCGTTTCTCAAGGTCTTTCAGAAACATTTCCTTTAACCCTCCAGTGGGTTGCATTGAAATTATATGTTGCCAACAAATATTTATGCCACTTATTTTATTCTACTTTTTAATATATTACTTTTTATTTACTTATTTTCATAACACTGCATGTTCTCTGAGGTCTTAGAATATATTTCATACATCTCTGAATCCACTATGGCACTAAACTTAGAATGGGGCCATGGTAGATCATCAGAATATTTGTTAAAAAATCTCCTACTTTTCCAGTTAGCTCCCAGATGCCTTTTTTTAAAATTAAAATATAGCTGATTTACAATATTGTATTAGCTTCAGGTGTACAGCAAAGTGTTTCAACTTTATATATATATATATATTCAGTTATGTATATATATATTCTTTTTTTAGATTCTTTTCCATTATAGGTTATTACAAGATATTGAGTATCCAGATGCCTCTTTATTCATAAGATTATCACTTCATTTTTGGTAGACATAATCAGAATTAATAGGATCTGAATTTTTAATATTGGGATTCCCAGAATAGAAGTACAGGAAAGATGAGCACACATGAATTTTCGAAGCATTTAAATATAAATTTCATGTCATCATATAATTTGTTTTCTTGATCTTTGATCTTCATGAGGAAAAATAATGTTGTGAGCCCATAAAAATATTCTGCTTAAAAATGCTCATTTCTAAAAAAAAAAAAAAAATGCTCATTTCTCATAGGCACATATAAGACACACACAATGCAGTCTGTTTTTTGGTTAGAATTTTCAGATATATCTAGGGCATATTTGCATCTCTGCATCTGCCAACCCTGGATTTGTCAGGTTGTTATACGACAGGTTAATCTGTTAGCTGCTGCACATATTCTAGCAACCACAGCTGAGCTGCTTTGCATACATTTCTGTCCTGTTGTACACTTTTATCCTGTTTGGTTTAGGTACCTATATTCAAGTTACTTCAAGGAACTACACAATAGAAGAATCCCTCATCTGGATGGGGTGTCGTTTTGGGAGTGGGAGATTTAGTGATGGTCATATTTATCTTCTTCTGGCTTGCTGTCATGGAGGTATGGAGATAACAAAAAAAAAAAAAAAAAAAAAAGAAAATTAGTGCCAAAGGAGCACAGGGGAAAAGAAACCAAAAGCAAAGAATTAGAAAAGAAGGCATGACAGGAAAGTGGTAGATAAGTCCTTTGTCCTGATGTGAATTTATATAATTTACATTAACTTTTATTCCTACGTGTTAGGTGACTTACTCATATTCTATACTGTAGAAAAAAATAAGAGAAAGTCAAATAAAAAAACCTGTGAACTTTTTTTTTTTTAATCTGTGGTACAATTCTTGCAGTTAAAATTCTGAATTTGCTACACCTTTGCCCCTTATCTCACAGTTGTTCAGACCAATAAAAAGTTATACTGCTGCTAAAGTATCCTCCATAGAGGCAGCTTCAGAGTCATTGTCTTGTCTACAGCAAGAGATTTTATGTTTGATGAAATATACCAAATGGAATCATTCCATTTCTACTAATATGATTCATTAAATTCTGAAGGTTTCAAGGGTTTCTCTTGAACAGAGAAGAATGTTTTTTAAAAATTATAGTTTCCGTACATGTGCTTATTCATTTAACTGTTAACTCTTTTAATCAGTCAGAAAATGTATTAACCGCCTATTCTATGCTGAAGACACAGAAGCATTCTTATGGTGCCCAGAGTGGTGGAGGAGACTTAGCAGTAGGTGCATGTTGTTAGTGCTCAGAGGCTTAGAGAAGTTTGCAGGTCTTGGGGCCATGAAAGAGGAGGGAGAGGCTTTTAACACAAACCTAGTGGGTTTGGATGGCTTCCAGAAGAGGTGACACTTTCACAGTGTTGTTAAGTACTTGTGTGATCAAGTAGGAGCTAACCAGGTTCAGAAGAGGGGTGAGGGTGCATTCTAGGAAGAGGGGATATCACCTGTAAAACCACTATGAGAGCAAGAGTATTGTTGGTTTGTTGGAGTTTTTAAGTAAGCAGAACCATACCTCATACTTTTCAACTCACTGACTCCAACTGTTCTTTGGTGATAGATTTCTTTTCTTCAGGTAATATTTTTGTTTCCTCTTTCTTCTTGTTTTGTTTTTACTTAATTTGCCAGACTGAATTGAAATGTATATATCAACATACATACAAAGCATAGACATATACACGTGTACATATAGACATATATGCATATGTATTTACATATGTATGTGTGAATGAATATCTATGTAAATATGTATATTTGTCTTGTACAAGTCTTTATTACAGAGTAGGGTGATAGAGGGGCTCAACTTAGGAAGTATGAGGTTTTGTCGGTTACTCTATCTAGACTTCTCTTACCTGAATAGTTTGAGATTTGCCATTCAGATTTTTATAGATCTATTAAAAAACATTTAAAAGACTCGCAAACTCTTAATCTTACCACACATCTCAAACTTCCTTTCTCTTCTACTACAACTGGTGTTATTTCAACTGTATTTTTTTTTTAATTTTGGCAACCAAACAGTACACATTTGATACAGACATGTTTTCTGTTTTATGTTAATGGCCCCATTTATAATATTTTGTGGCTTTCCTTGTCTTCAAAGGCAGCTCGTTAAACTGGAAATCATAAAGAACCTTCTGTGATAACTGCCGTCCCATTCCTGGATGATGAATAATCAGCCTTTAGTTTCACTTGTATGGACTGAATTTTTAAAATACCCATATACATTAAAAGTGTTTTGTTTAAAGAGCACCTGTCTATTCTGAGATAGAATTCACTTTCATGTCTTTATTAGGGACATGGAGTGTTAGTCCCACCTGGATGTTTTTCAAGTTCTCCAGAAGACTTGAAGTATTATGGCTGATACTACAAAAACTAGAACAGTGTATTGGCAGGTTGCGGGACTTTTCTGAAAATATATTAGATCATCTATCTTTATTTTGAAGGTAGATGGGGTATAAATACATAAAGTAACATATTCAAAAGAGTGAAATGCAGCATGCTTGTGTTTTAGGGGTAAGCACTGATGTTGAATATTTATATCTCATACTCAAGATTTCAAATATACTTTAAAATGCCATTTTTTTTTCTGATTAATTTTGCATACTAGAGTATAATAATTTGTAGGTTTTTCTGAGCATGGTTTATGTATTTTCGGAGGCTGAACAGGGTTTATCTTTTGCATTTTAATTATAATTACCTGGAAAATATGATTACAAACAAGAAATGCCTTATCATCTTAATGTTAGTCACATATTAATATTATAATAAAGAAACTCTCTTTTTAAAACTAATCTTTCAGTTTTTTTACTCTTGAACTTCTTATAAAAGATCTACATGGAGAATATGAAATTATGCAGTTTTATTTTCTACGCCATACCAAATACCCAGTAAATTGAAAACTGTCATCTGATATTTCATAAAAAGACGTCTGAAGAAAATTTTTATAAAAAAATAATTTTTTTTTTAAAAAAATTTTTTATTAAAAAAGACGCCTGAAGAAATTTTTTATACTCATTCTTTAAAAAATAAAAATAAGTGGATATCAAAGACCAATGATAAACAGACATGACTTTTCTGTCTCCTGTAGCTCCACTTTAGTTGTTTTTAATGAGAATGTTCAATGATAACCTCTAAATTTTTAACATTTCTGCCTTTTGTGTGGTATTAGCACAGGGAAAAATTAAAAAAAAAACAGTAATTGCTAGAATTAAGGAAATAATTTTGTTAGGAGGACATTAAATTCTAACCTGTATAATTTTATATACTTTTTCATGCATGGTCTCATTTTTAAATCTAACTTTTTGGGGTCAAATGGATTTAGGTAGCCACAATTTTACAGACAAAGTGACATTGGTAAATAACCTTTAAAGAAGGGTTCACTTGAGAGGCAAACAGAAATTTGATAACCTATCCTTTAAAATATCTTCTAAGTTTTACAAATGAATTACTACTCATTTATTTTCTCCTTAGCCTTTTATTCCTTTCTATAACTTCCAGTTGATTAATCTTACCCTCATTTAATATAAAAATATACCCATTTATAATGATATTTAGAATTATTTATAAAAATGACCTCTAAATGCAGGGACAGGCAGGTGAAGAGAAATTCTAAAACATCTTAAGTGAAATCATGACTGACATTAATTATCAAAGAATATGGATAGCATATTGTCTATGAAAAAACTTCACATTTTATCCTCTACCAAACGAATAAAAAGTTTTAGAAAAGAGTGTTTGCAAGTTGATTAATATCAAATTCATCAAGGTATTGAACTATAGGAAAAGACCTTCTCAATAGGACAAACAAATTAGCAAAGTGCATGGAAGACCATACAGCATATACTCGGTAAAGAGCTGCTCAGTTTACGTGGGAAAATGCATGTGTGAAATTTACTGACAGGGGCTTAGGATTTCTAATACTCCCAAGGTGATCAAGAGAGCCAACTGCATGCTAACCATGTCATACAACCTAGAAAGTACCCATCAAATGCCAACAAAGTTGCCTGTGATGTTTGCCAAGAGACTAGATAAAATGTATTCCACAGCTTGATACCTATGTTTTATTAGTGGTACCTGAGGAGAGCAGCAATTTTAGTAACAAACAGAAAGTCAATTTCTTTTTCATTTCCTGATTCATGTATGTGTGTTACAGTTACAGAACTGTGCCAAAAAATGTTCAACTAGTAGCACGTTCGTTAATTAGGACCATGTGTGCCCTTTCAGGTAAAATAATTATCTTCTTCACAAAGCAATTCTAGTTGCTCTACTGAGAGGTGCTTGAAAATACTTGTGAGTGAAATATAACATATTTCTTAGCAAGCATTCACCTTCTTGCTCTGAATATTCACATCATTGTCTTTTTGAGCCAATGATGATTAATGTTTATAGTGAAGCAATAAATGAAATTAATTATTAAATTTACTATCAGTTATTATTTATGATAACTCTTGTGCTCCGTTTTCAAAAATTAATCTTGTATTAACATTGAATATGTTCGCTGTCAAGGATAGCTGCTAGAAACTACAGTACCGTGGTGTAACAATCCCTACTTTTGCCCAAATGTAAGGAAAATCTGTCAGCCTTAGATCCAACTCATCAGGATTGATTCCTCAGAGTTTGAGAATTCATCACTAAATAACTGCTCAGCTCTGATACTGTGGTAGTGTGACCACAAGGGTAGCATTGTATTAAGGATCCAGTTAGAATATGACTCTTTCCTCTAAGCATCCTGTTATTATTTAATAATATTAAGGAATAAACATCCTTATAGTAGTCTGTTTCTTAGGCACACAGCTACCTTTGACATTTCTGTGCACTTAATTTTGAGAGTTTCCATTTTTGTTCTGGAAATATGTGTGAAAATGTAATTGTTGAAAATTTCATGCTAAGTCTTTGATTTTTTTTTTTTTTTGGACGTGCACAGCTTGCAGGATCTTAGTTCCCCGACCAGGGATCAAACTCATGCCCCCCATGGTGGAAGCACAGAGTCCTAACCACTGGACTGCCAGGGAATTCCCTGTAATGTTGATAATTTATGTTACCACTGTAAATGTTTTTTATTGCATGTGATTCTGTGAAATCATGTTTCCTTTAGAAGGTTCAGAATGGTCTGTGAGAATGGATTCTACAAATGGACTAATACGGACAAATTATTCTGTTTTTATTACTGGAGGAGCCAAAGAAATAGTGATTCAGATACAATTATATGAAAGTCAAAGTTATTTATAACTTATAGAATATGAAATACTCTAAACAGGAACTTTTCTTAAGTGGACAGTATGAAGAGAGAGAATCTTTTAGCACACTGTCTATTGATTTTAATTTCACCTTTTCTCTTCTTTAGGGTGTGGTGAGGCCCACTGGAGGATATGCTGTAATGCTTAACTGGTCAATGTCTTCTATATATGGACTTAAACCTGGAGAGGTAATCATGGTTTTAAATTCACATTACATGACATTTCTCTGGTTAAGATATATGCATTTTATTATCTTCTTTTTGTTTAGGTGTGGTGGGCAGCTTCTGACTTAGGCTGGGTTGTCGGACATTCCTATATCTGTTATGGACCTCTTCTACACGGAAACACAACAGTTTTATATGAGGTAATAAAATAAAATTAATACTACATATACATAATATTAATTTTACTAAAAGTTTTAGAGAAGTAGTCCTAAGTAGGAAAAGAAAATTGAATGGGGGCAGGGGACGTTTTTATATCTTCTTCCAGTTATTTCATAAGAGAAAGAAATATATATTTAGAAAAAAATAAACAACTATTTAAATTGTGTTGAACAAAGACATAAAAATTATATTCTGAAAAATATACACTAACAAGCTTGATGTCTATCACTTTCTAGAAAATATTACTAGACTGATACTGATTTAGAATCTTAGAAAACAGCCATCATAAAACAAGCAACAGAGATTCACCTCTTTGTGTTCTGATAGGATTAATGGATTTCAAATACGTGGTTTCTTGATTTTAGCTAGACATTTTTGGTAGTTTCTGATGATTGCTCTATGTATAAGGGAGAGAGTCATAGACTGATCAGATTCATAGCTGAATAAAGGACTGCTTTAGATTCTGTTGCATGGACTAATGTTACCCAGGAATAATATTTTTGTGTTTATATTAGAAAATTCTGCTCTTATGCCTATTCTATTTAATTTTAGCAAATGCCTTATACAAATATTTAAAACACATACCTATCAGATATGTAAGAGATCAAAATTTGAGAGGGACAGCAAAATGGTGGTTTGCTAGATCAGTATACAAATGATCTTGGACTTTGGGGACAAAAAACACAAGATGGGAAAATATGGAAATCTTTACAATCTTATATTTATATTAAAAATAATTGCAAAAATGAAGTAAGGGAAACTTGAGTTCGTTGCAGTTTATGTGGTTAAATCCCTGTGTATTATGAGTTCAAACATGAGTGGTTGATAGGATTGCTTTAAAAAAATACTCACCATATGCAATGTTATAATCTTATTTTTTTCACACTTGGAAATCTGTGTTCAGTTTAATGAGGTGGAGAAAAAAATCATTAACTTATTGGAAAGAATTTGGATGAAAGGGACCAGGGTGAAAATGTCATACAAGAAAGAGATGAAGGAATTGTGAATGGTTAGTCTGATAAAAATAATATATTTAGTGTGCATATATGTTAAGTATCTTTTGACATTTAAAGAGTTGCCACATATAAAGGAAGTAGTGTAGTAATGTGGCGTTCCAGAGACCTATCTTTTGGAATAATCAGAGAAAATTTAACTGACCGTTAGTAGAATAGGGAAGTTCTCAAATAGGAGGCTCTCTTTCACTTAAAGTCTGTCAACATCAAGAAAGAAATTTGAAGATGGGAATTTTATATGCGAGGTGTGGATAATAGTATTAGATGATGTCAAAGTTCTTTACAATCTTAAAATTCTTTAACTCAGTGATTCTGAAAATATTAGAGACTATTCTTGATCTTCATGGAAGTCTTCTAGTCCCAGTCACCATTTAAAGACATGAGTGTTTCTTCATTTTCAGCTGGCTGGTTTCTGTCTCTGAATGCTCAGAGGTACTAAGGCAGACTTGGACCCAAGTATTAAGCCATCATGCACTACTCCACATATTTTATACTATGCCTTTGTCCTTTGTAGACTTAACATGCACTGTGGTGTTTGTAAGAATTAAAACATAAAATAATCTTGACACATCTGTTCCATACCAAAATCCTTGCAATAGAATAAATGTTTTTATTAAAATAATAATTCCCCTTGAAGTAAACAAAATAAGCCTCAACACTGAATACTTATAATGAATTGTGAAATTGCTAACATAAAGTGACAAAGCCAAAGGTGCCATTATATTGAAAAGTATTTATATTTATAAGTATTAATCTGCCTTTAGAACTGAAGTACATGTAATTTTTGTGCATTTACCATTGGCCTTTTTTTATTGCTCAAGTTTATTTAAAACATGATTTTAACACCATGCAAGGAGCTCCATTGTTTGTCTTTATCTTGGAATGATGTGCTCAAGAACATTGTAGATGCTCTAAAAGTATTTGTTGTACAAAAGAGTGATCTTTTTTTTTAACCTTTTAAACCTTATCTCTGCACTCTGGTTTCTTTCCTGCGACTTATAAACATCTTCAATTCTCTCTGATCACAAAACAAAGCCTTTTAGACTTTTGCACATTTCTAGCTATCCCATCTTTATATTCTTCTCCACTAAGTTCCCTGAAAAAATACACTTCCCATACTGTGTGAACTTTATATTCTTCCAATTATTGTTCATCTCACTGAAGTCTGGTTTCTCTCCACATTGCTTTATAAAGCTGCTGTATCAGAGGTCAACAGTGACTTCATAAGTGACAAAGTCAAAGGGCCCCCTTCAGTTTGATTTTATTTTTTCTCTCGGTGGCATCAACCCTGCTGACTGAAGGTAATTCTCTCTGTTTTCTTGAGCCCCCTGCCCTTTTGCTATTGTCCAGGCTGTTTCTTTTGCCTGGCATGGCTTTCCCTCTGTCTTTCCTTGTTTGGTTAATTCTACCTATCCTTGTAGAGTCTGATTAGATGTAATCATCTCTTGGAAAATTTCCTCATAGTCTTTGGCTGTGCTCGGTTCCCCTTTTGTGGTTCTGTTGGCCCCCCGAGCATATGTCTGTTAGTGAGCTGACCACACTGTCCTGAATTCATACCTAGTAAAGTGTGGGAGCCTCAAAAACCAGTCTCAGCTAGTGCAGAATACACACTAAACACTTAATAAATGCTTATAGAACTAAATTGTATGCTACTCCTCTGTTCTCTTTCTACCTCTCTGACAGCTTGTCCTCCTTTTCCTTTCTTGGTTTCCTTTACTTTGATTCTAAACATTGGAGATTAATAGGGTCTTGTTCTTAGCCCTCTTTTCCCATTCTGCTTATATTTCCTGGATAATCTCCATACAGTTGGATTTGAGTATTACTAATTAAACCAAGGCTCCCAACTCCTCCTTTCTATATCTGACCTTCCTGCTAAGCATCAGCTTATTATTAGGCACCTTCAGATGGCCCAGGCAACCCTTATGCTCAAGACAATGTGAAATGAACTCACTATCTCCCCTCTTCCCTGCAAAGACATTGCTTTCCATATACTCTACAGTGTTGTTAATGTTACCTGCATTCACTCAGTCATCCAAACTAAGAATCAAGAAGTGATTCTAACTTCATTCTCCTTACATATCATAACCTATTGCTCATTACAGTCTACTGAATTTACATTTTAGTACCTATCAAAAGTGTCCTCTTGTTTCCATGTCTCCTGCCATATGTTCAAGGCTGATAGTTTAGCTAGTATGTTGTTGACTGGTGTGTATTCTGTGGTTGGCTTCTGATCTCACTTGTGTGGTGCCTATCCTTTCCAGTTGTATATTTCAGATAGCCACTCTAGAGAATGTTCTAACAAATACTCCTGCCCTTCAGACGTCCTTCCAGGCCATCTCTACCCAAACTTCAGTTTCTGAGCTCTCCTCACTTACAATTATCTATCTAAAATGCAAAGGCCAAGATTTTTCAAAGGGTTGAGTTCTGCCTCCAGGAAGATAGAGATGATACACATTTCTCTATTCCTCCCACTAAGTAGAACTAAACATTTTAGGTGTTATGTCTAAAACAAACATAAGACTGAAAGGTGGAGAGAAGAAGGAAAACTGTCTTTAGGGACCCTGGGACTCAAGAAACAACATAATGATGAGAACTTGGGTTTTACTTTTCCTTCATATGTCTTAGATTTGTGTCTGAAGAAGTTGGCAATCCAGAAATGCCAACAACTGCAGACCAAAAAACAGAAAAAAACCTCCAAAAAGAAAAAAATAAAGCCTGATCTCTCAAGCCAAAGAATTAGGAAGGAGCAGCCTAAGCAAGACATAAAACTTTTAGATGGCTCTACTCCAGATAAATGCCACAGAAAAATCCATAATCCCACCCCCACCACCAAACAGCAAAGGCTAAGTGGGAAGCTTAGACTTCCAGAATTGTCAGCCTTTAAGGAGGAGCCGTAACCCTCCCTCTTCCCACAGGGTGGTGTCAAAGGAGTTTGACTAGGGAGCCAAGATTTTCATCCCTGTTAGATTGTAATGAGGACCCCTTGAACTTGCAATGAGAGTAGAGACCAGATAAGGAGGCTGGACTTATCCCCCTCACCTATCAGTAATGAGGTACCCCTTCCATTCTCCATTGGGATGGACGGGGTCAGTGGAGGCCTAGTAGAAAGTCAGGACTTTCACCTTCAATAACAAGATCACTTGTCTCTTCCCTGTGGTGTCAGTAGACACCATGTTGGGAGCAGTAACAGGGAACTCTCACCTTGTCCAGCCGGGGAGGTGCCATTGGAAGCCTACCGTTAGAACTAGAAGCAACCCAGCAGTAATGAAGTGCATCTTCCCAATTGGGTATCAGTGGAGGCCAAATGAGGAACCTGGATTTCTACCCTTACCTCTGCCTTCTTTGCTGGAGTGAAATTTAAGTAAGCCACTTTAAACAAGATTTAAATATGAGTCAGTCTCATAATATAATACAAAAAAATGTCCAGGATTTGATGAAAAGATCATTCCTCATACCAAGAACTAAAACGATCTCAAGCTGAATATGAAAAGACAGTTGATAGATATCAATACTGAGATGACAGAGATGTTAGAATTGTCTGACAAAGATTTTAAAGCAACTGTGGTGAAAATGCTTCAAAAATTGATGATGGACATTCTTGAAACAATTGAAAAAATAGACAGTCACAGTAAAGAAATAAAAAGTTCCAGCAAAGATATAGATGCTATAATGAACAACCATATGGAAATTTTAGAACTGAATAATACAATAACCAAGATAAAAACTCAATAGATGGGCTCAATACCAGCATGGAAGGGACAGAGGAAACAATTAATGAACTGGAAGAAGGAACAATAGAAATTACCCAATCTAAACAACAGAAAGAAAATAGACTGAAAAGAAAAAACTAACAGAGCCTCAGGGATATGTGGAATGATGACAAAAGATCTAGCACTTGTGACTTCAGTCATGGAAGGAAAGGAGAAAGAGAGTGGGCCTGAAAAAAGTACTCAAAAAAATAATGGAAAACTTCTGAAAACTTCTCAACTTCTCAAATTTGGCCAAAGATATACATCTATAGATTTAAGAAACTGAGCAAACCCCCAAACAAGATTACTCTAAAGAAATCCACATTCACACAAGAAAACCTTAACTTTCTGAAAATTGAAGGCAAAAGAAATAATCTTGAAAGTAGTGAAAGAGAAAGGATACCTTATCTGTAGGGGTAAAACCGTTTGAATGACAGGATTTTTTCAAATACTAGGGAAGCCAGAGGGAAGTGACAATGTTTTTCAAGTGTGGAAAGAAAAGAACTGTCAATCCAGAATTCTATATTCATCCAAAATATACTTTGAGAATAAAGGAGAAATAAAGACATTCTCAAGAGGAAGAAAAATTTAGAGAATTTGTCACCACTAGGCCTCCCCAAAAGGGACAGCCAGTGGCCAGTAGTTAATGATAAAAGACTAAGTACTTCCCCTGTTGTCTGAGAACAAAGCAAGGATGTCCATTCTTACCACTCTATTCAATATACTCCTGGAAGTTCTAGCCAATTTGATAAGGCAATATATGGAAACAAAAAGAGAAACATATCAGAAAGGAAGAAATAAAATTGTCTTTATTTGCAGATGGCATGATTGTCTATGTAGGAAATTATAAAACATATTTTAAAACCCTAAATTAATAAGTGAGTTCAACCAGGTCTCAGGAGACAAGGTAAGCATACAAACATCAATTATTTTTCTGCATAATAAACACCTTTGGCTACAAAAGAGCAACATGAGGAGTCCTTGTAGAGATGGAACTGTCCTTTATCTTGATTATATCAATATCCTGATTGTGATATTAAACTATAGTTTTACAAGATGTTACTGATAGGGAAAATTGTATTAAGGGTGCACGACATATCTCTGTATTATTTCTTACAATTCCATGTGGATCTACAATTATCTCATATAAAAAATGTAACTAAAAAGTACAAAAAAGGCTTCAGGGAACTCCTGTCAAAGAACGTAATTCAAACTCATTTATATGATACAAATGATCCATAGTCATCTGCCCTTTGCCTACCTCTAAAGTCTGTCTCTTGTTCCTGGCCTCTAATTCAGCTTCCCACCCAACAATCCACTCCTACTGGCACTTACATGAACAGAACTGCCAGTGATTAAGTTGTTTCCTCTACTAAAATTCCACTTTTGTTCTGATCACGTAGCCGAGTGGTTCTTTTTCTTAAGGGATCAACTTAAATTACATCTTCTCTCTGATATTTTCTTTGCCTTCCTCAGGCGGATTGAAGTTCTTTATACTTCTCTTATACCATCTAGATTCCTTTGATCTTGTAAATACAGTGCTGTAATACTGTAAACTCCTTGAGGGCAGGGAATGTTTGTCATTTATGTACCCCCAAGGTCCAGCACAGTGCCTTTCAGGAAGTAGGTAAAATACGTTGTGTGAATGAACCATTTCTAAGCAGATTAATTGACAACTTGAACATGCAAAATGCTGGGAAAAAGCTTGCTTGATTAGTTAACACCAAACAAAGGTATAGAAGAGTCCTGACTTGTCACTAGGCCAGCAAGTGAAAAAAATCTTTATTAACCTCCACCAAATAATCGTCCCACATGTGTCCCAATTTTAGTTGGACTACCAAATTAATATTAATATCATTTTATTTTAGTATTATTAGTATTTTTTATTTAGGAAACTAAAATCTCCCATTAAATAATAAAAATACATTCTTTACATCATAAACGGAATAGTTTAGTAGATCATTCATATCTTCATAGGATTACCTTTTCTAAAGAGAAATAAAAGCATACAGTTGACCACAGTTTTATTTTCATTCTTAATGAATTATAGTATTTCAAAGCTATAAATGAGGTAGACAGTGAATTGGTATCTGTGATAATATTTTTCCTTAATGATATATTTTAATTTAACAAAAATTGATATTCTGAAGTATTAAGAGATTTGCAGTTCATTATGTGCCCAAATCATCTAGAGTACAGCAACCAGTTCATAAAACATTTCTCTTTTTATTAAATGCAAATGGTTCATGATATCTTATGAATAAATGATGAATGAATTCTTTTTTTCTCAGCAAAGTTAAAAAAAGTTATATTCTGGAATTTAATACAAATCTATATTTACAGTGGCCGAAAAAAAATTGAAAATGGTTATAACTAAGTTGGATATTCAGTTTAACTTCTTTTTTCTGCGGTACGCAGGCCTCTCACTGTTGTGGCCTCTCCCGTTGCGGAGCACAGGCTCCGGATGTGCAGGCTCAGCGGCCATGGCTCACAGGCCCAGCCGCTTCGCAGCATGTGGGATCTTCCCAGACCGGGGCACGAACCCGTGTCCCTTGCATCAGCAGGCGGACTCTCAACCACTGCGCCACCAGGGAAGCCCCAGTTTAACTTCTAAGTACATAAGAGTTACCCACTTGAAACAATCTGTGTTTCACCATAAAAGCTTACAGTGGATATTTAAATAAGATTTTCTTTTTTGCCACAGAGGACATATAGCCCAACATCTGCAGGGTAAAAACATGGAAATCCTGGTTGTCTGCTTTGGTTTTAGCTTCCTGATAACTACCAAATTTTCAACACATCCCTATTTCTCTCATTAAAACAAACAAACAACAACCAAAAACCCCCACAAAAGTCTTTGATTCTCTATCCCCTTGCAGTTACAATACTCTCTCTTCATCTTTAAAGGCTTGCCTATACCCAATAGCTTCATTTTCTAGCCTAGAACTTAACTCTGCAATCCTCTCCAATTGGCCTCTGTCATCATCATTTCATAATAACAGCTTTTTGTTAATTTCCCTAGTGATCTTTATTTTTTCAGATGCCAATGGACATTTTCAGTCCTCTTCATACTTTTCAACATTTGAAAGGGTTGACATTCACTCTATCTTAGTCATTTTCTTCCCTTCTAAGGCACAACATGCTCCTATTTTTTTGAAGTTATTCTTATGCTCATTTCTGCTACAGTACTTTTCCTACTTGTTGCCTGAAATATATTCCTCTTATACTTTAGAGCACAGCCAAGTGTCACTTCCTGAGGGAAGCCCCCCCTTGACCTTTCTGACTAGGTCAAATCCTTCTAGTCTCTCTTAAGCACCTTGGGTTTTTCCTTCCTGACTTGTGTCACAGTTGCCATTTCACATTAGTTTATAGGCTCCTTTCATTTATTTGCCCCTCTCTGTTCTGAACTCTGAGAGGGAAGGTATCATTTTAGTGTTTGCTCACCATCAAGTCTCAACTTTTAGCCTTGTTTTTGACACATTCTGAGTTCTCTATAAATATTTGTTAAATAAATGCCTGAATGAATATATCAGAAAAAGAAACACAACAACTTCATTTGTAAGTAAGGCCTTTTTTCCCTGAGAGAGGAAAAAGTAATTCTAATATTCTCTTTACTAGAGAACTTCATGAGCAACCCGTTATATTTTTTTTTTTTTTTTTTTTTTTTTTTTTGTGGTACGCGGGCCTCTCACTGTTGTGGCCTCTCCCATTGCGGAGCACAGGCTCCGGACGCGCAGGCTCAGCGGCCATGGATCACGGGCCCAGCCGCTCCGCGGCATGTGGGATCCCCCCGGACCGGGGCACGAACCTGTGTCCCCTGCATCGGCAGGCGGACTCCCAACCACTGTGCCACCAGGGAAGCCCCGTTATATTTTTTTAATAAGCAAAGATTTAATTTTGTTCATTGACCTGGACATATTTAATGTATGCAATTCTGGAAGCCATATTGGACTGACCAATTAAAATATGTAAACCAATTCTGAATAATTCAGTCCTTGTTTTTGAGAGGAAGAAAACAAACAGTACCTTTCTATAAATTTATTTTATTAATGCATGCTGATTGAAACAGACCTATCCCCAGCAACATATGGACGAGGACGTACTTGATTCAGAGGTTTTGTCAAAGAGGAAGAATGTAACAAACAGTACTCTAATATAGAAACTTTCATGTATAAACAAATTTAGCAACCTGCTGTGTGTATGTGTGTGTGTGTGTGTGTGTTTGTAAATGGTGGTTATACTCATATGTTTTCTGGCCTCTCTCTTCTATTTCCTATTTGCCCCCTTTTTCAAAAGGCCTGGCATCTGCTAAATCAAAACCCAACCCTTCTTCTCAAGGGCAAGCAAATTCTCCTTAGTCCTGTCTTTCTCCTTATCTTTGCTTGGGTGTTAATGGACAAATATGTATCTTGTACACACATTTCAATTGCCTAGTACAATGGAACTCAGGCTTCCACATGGTAGTGGTGGCTGAACAAGAAACCAGCTTAGCTGACAAACATCTCATAGTAGTCCCTTACGATTCTTTTAATATCTGAGGCATCCGTTATATTGTCTCCTCTTTCATTTCTGATTTTATTTATTTGGATCTTTTCTCTTTTTTTCCTAGTTAGTCTAGCTAAGGGTTTGTCAATTTTATCTTCTAAAAAAGATCAACTTGTAATTTTAGTTTTTTCTATTCTCTTTCCATTCTCTGATTTATTTCTACTCTAGTCTTTACTATTTCCTTCCTTCTGCTAACTTTAGGCTTAATTATTATTCTTTTTCTAGCTCCTTGAGGTATAAAGTTATTTTATCTGAAACCTTTCTTTTTTTTATTGACAGCGTTTATCACTATAAATTTACCTCTTAGTATTGCTTTTGTTGCATCCCACAAGTTTGGTATGTTGTGTATTTCTTTTTGTATGTATTTCTTTTTGTGTCAAGATACTTTAAAAATTCTCTTTTGACTTCCTTATGGACTCAGTGGTAGTTCAAGAGTGTGTTGTTTATTTTCCATGTATTTGTAAATTTTCCTATTTTCTTACTGTTTTTGATTTCTAGTTTCATTCCATTGTGGTCAGAAAAGATACTTGGAATGATTTCTGTTTTCTTAAATTTGTAAAGGCTGTTTTGTGACCTAACATATGATCTATCCTAGAGAATGTTTTGTATGTACTTGGGAAGAATGTATATTTTTCTGCTGTTGGGTAGAAAGATGTTGGGCAAGGGATACAAAGTTTTAGTTATTCATGCTGATTAAGTTCTGGAGATCTAATGTACAGCAATGTGACTATAGTTAACAACACAGTTTTGCATACTTGAAATTTGCTAAGAGGGTAGATCATAAGTGTTCTTACCACACACACAAAGAAAAGAAAGAAAAAAGAAAATGGTAACTATGTGAGGTGATGAATATATTAATTAGTTTGTGGTGATTATTTGCTGATGTATACATGTATCAAAATATCAAGTTATACACCTTAAATACATATAAATTTTGTTAATTACACCTCAACAAAGGTGTAAATGGAGAAAAATGATAGTAAACTGCTTGTATATAAAAATAACACAAAATAGGGGCTTCCCTGGTGGCGCAGTGGTTGAGAGTCCGCCTGCCGATGCAGGGGACACGGGTTTGTGCCCCGATCCGGGAAGATCCCACATGCTGCGGAGCGGCTGGGCCTGTGAGCCATGGCCGCTGAGCCTGCGCGTCCGGGCCTGTGCTCCACAACGGGAGAGGCCACAACAGTGAGAGGCCCGCGTACCGCTAAAGAAACAAAACAAAACAAAACAAAACAAAAATAACACAAAATAAAATAGATTGTACTTTAAATAAAAAAGAAAAAGAAATCAATTTGGATAAGTTATTACCTAGAGTGGATTATTAGTTATTAGTCACCATAAATCTATCTTGGCATTAAATTATAAACCAGTTGATATAATTGACCTTGATGTGGCAATTGTCATTTTTATGTAATAACAGTCTCTTTGAAATCAAGGGATGAAAGCTTGCTTTCATTTTATATTTGTTTGCATTTCACAAATTGTATATTTCATAGCAGCAAGCCATTTCAATAAACTCTTTGGTATCCTCACTAGATTAACCAGGGCAGATGGTTGTCTGTTAATAATTCAACAATTATCTTTGAAGATACGTACTACATTCTGCCTTCTCAGGCAATACATTAGTTAGAAGAAGTAGAGGATTTAAGATTCTGAGTTGTGTTGTAGTAGCATGGTCACAGGACTGGAAATATGAATATCCATGTTATTTATCTTGGTCTGCCTTCATCTACCTATATGACCCTGGACAAATGAATTCACCCTCTTTGGTAATTCTTCATCATTAAAGCTGGAGAATTGACACGTATTCTCCCAGCTCTGCACTTCTGTGAATCTTCTCCAAGTCAGTTGGTTGTTTTTTTTTCTAGAATAAATATATTGTTTGATAACATTTTAATTTTTTAACTCTGGAATTAATTCCAATTTCTTTTCATAGTGAGTGATGCTCACCTTCCAAATGCATTTACTGAAGAAAGGTTTCATTCTAAAATAATGACAACTTTTAATGTTCGAGAGGAAGCATGGAAGTTCAGACTTCCATAGCATGATTCCTGAAACTTCTACATATTAATTATTTGGCCTCAGACAAGTTACTTAACTGTTCCTAGCCTCAGTTTTCTCATCTATAAATATCACTATTGGGCTTCCCTGGTGGCGCAGTGGTAGAGAGTCCGCCTGCCAATGCAGGGGACACGGGTTTGTGCCCCGGTCCGGGAAGATCTCACATGCCGTGGAGCGGCTGAGCCCGTGAGCCATGGCTGCTGAGCCTGCGCGTCTGGAGCCTGTGCTCCGCAATGGGAGAGGCCACAACAGTGAGAGGCCCGTGTACTGCAAAAAATAAATAAATAAATAAATATCACTATTAATAGTACCTTTCTTACATGGCATTACATTGATTAATCCATTGAAATCCCTTAGGAGAGTTGCCAGGATATAATTGTACAATAAATATTAGATATTATAAGCTACTATTATTATTTAAAACTATGAATTTTTTCTTTCTCAGAATAAAATTCTATAATATAAACACTAACCATTCATTCCCATGGAATCCGGCCATTGTAATGCTTGAATTTTCAGGTACATTTCTTCTTTCAAACTGTGTTTGTCCTCACAAGTGTGAAGCGACCATCAGAACACTAGAGGCTACTCCCTTTGGAGCCCATTAGTTCCCTTCTAAGCACCAGGCAAAGGAATCAGCACACAGAGATGTGTTGATCCTGGTCCTACCAACTTTGAAGAATGAGCAGCAGTTGTGGAAAACAACCCAGGGGTCTCTCCCCTCAAGGATCTGTCCTTTCAGAGTAGAACTTGTGAGTGAAATGAGAGTGGCCTGGAAGTCTTTAATCTGCAAATAATATAACACATTTCATGGTTCATTATTATCTGAACATTTATAACCCTTCACTTCTATTTTTGATGGGCTTTATCATTACTAGCTTTTAAACTGCCTATATGTCTTTGAAAACGCCAGAGTATTCAGCTCAGATAATCTCTTACTGAATGTTCTTTTCCTGAATTCATAGGAGGATGGAAGAGTTTAGATACCCCTATTTTTTTCTTTCTTTATAGAATGATTAGTGTAGAAACGAGCTCTATACTTTCCTTTATTTGTATAAAAATCAAATAAGACTATGTGAAATTAGTTTGAAAGCTCCAAAGAAATATGATTGTATGTATTTGTATGTATAAAATATATACAAAATATGACGGTGTGTACAATATAAATTTGTGTAAAATGTGAGACATTATTATCACTGTATATACATGGATCAAAATGTTAAGCCATTTTCCAGTATGAAAGTCTCGTGTTTGAGAATATTGAGGATAATTCTTTGAACTACTTTCAAATTATTTTTGTATTGACCACTCTTGTTAAATCATCCCCAGTGTTTCTTCAATGTTATGTTGTCTGCTCTGTGCTGCACTGGATCTGTAACCTCCATGAAGACATCCTATGATGTATTTTTCCACACATGGATGTTCTGAATTCTTAGCCCCTCCCAGGCTTCTTTTCAACAATGTAACTGTCACTTGCATATATAGAGTTATCTTCTCTTTGCAAGAAATTTGCACTTCCACCTATATTAGCCTGTTTTCTTTATTGATTATCCCCTTTTCAAGGACAGAGATTTGCTTCTTTCCAGCATAGAGTATGTTACTTCTTTAATACTAGTAGCCACAGTTGTTGCTAACTAGTACACTCAATAGGCACATATCAGAGACTTTTCCCTTATTCCTCATATAATAGAAAATTATTTATTTCTTTTAAATCTAGTATAATGGCAATGAGATTTTATGTATGTACAGAATGAGGAAAATGATGACTCAGTTATTACTTTGATCCCAGCTATATAATTTCATCATCTCAATTGGAAAAGATTGTAAAGCTGATGCCAGCATCTTTTAGGTTTCTCACATGACTAGTTGTTCAAAGATTTTTATTTTTGAGTGTATTTTTCTCTGTGTGTGCCTGTGTTTTACGTTAGAACAAGCAAGTGCAGCTATTGTCATAGCTCCATCAACAATATTTATTGGTGCCTATTGTGAGCTCTGCATTTTGCTAGGGTTGATAGGGAAGCAGGGTGTATCAGATACACTCCTTGCACTGAAGGCACTGACAATATAGTCAAATAATTAAGATTAAAGGACAGAAAGCAAACCAATTGAAGAGACACTACCTAAGAAATTTCTTACAGTGTATAGAAGATGTGAAAAAATTTCCAGAAACTATTACATTGAACCATTAATACTCTACAATAAATTCTTGAACCTGTTTTGAGACAATTTTCTGATGATGGAACTAAATAAGGCTCAAAAAAATTAAATAAGTTGCCTTAGGTCACATAGCTTGTAAATGGCAGTGTTTGGATTCCACCTTGGCTCAAAAATCTGTCTACTAGTCCCTTAAGAGAAGTTTAGGACTAGAGTAGACAGGAAAAGCTTTGTGGATGAGACAGTACAAGTAATAATAATAGCTACTATGGATTGAGTGTTGGATGATAGGAACTCCTCTAAGAAGTTTATATGGTTTTAATTAATTCTGTCTCCAAACCCATGGGGTAAATTTTTTGCATCCCGATTTACAGCTGTAGAAACGGAGTATCAGAGACATTGAATAACTTTACCAGTGGCACAAGAGTGATGGAGCTGGGATTTGAAACAAGGTTTTCTGGCTCCAAAGGCAGTGTTCTCTAGTCATAATCTTAAGATGAACAATTGGGAGACTTGAGTATTGCAAACTAGATGGCCAGAACCAGGGTGTCAGTGATCTGAACATTAAGGCAAAGGCAGGATGTTAGAGTGTCAAGTGGATATTGTAAGACAGAGGTAAAAAAGGAAGTTGAAAATAGTTTTGATGTCTTCAGCTAGGACAACTGATTAATGGCAGTTATCAACTGAAGTACGATAGTGTGGGAGCAACAGTTCTTGTGGAGGAGTTTTGGTAATGTAGAGTTTAAAGGGGCTGTGCAGACATTTGTATGATATTGGGAAGTCAGGTTTGAAACTCAGAAGAACTTTCAGAATTAGAGATGTAGAAGAGTTAATAATTTAAGTCCCTAAGATGATCAAGATATGCAGAGAGGTGAAGACTGAGAAAAGAAAGCAATGTAACTTGAGAGTGAGAAATTGGAGAGGCGATGGAAGAATCAGAAAAGTGTCCTGAAGACCAGTGGAGGGAAGGTTTTCCAGAAGATGGGGGATCAGCAGTGCCAAGTGCTACAGAGAGAGGTCTGGTAGGACAAATATTGAAGAGAGCTTTGGCAATTTGGGTATGGTTAGTCACCCTGATCAGAGCAGTTTCGTGAGAAAATTTGTGTGTCCATTTTTTTTTTTAACGTGGGGAAATAGCATGTTGAAGGTTGTACTGGTAAATTATTGGATGTACGGAGGAGTCAGGCTTTGTGCAGCCTCAGGTTGAATAGCAGTACACATACGGAATAGCCACACTTTACTTTCTGGGCAGAAATCTGTTAGGGTAATAATGCAAGAAGCCATCTAATTTCTCTGCTTACAGCAAAGTCTCTCACTACTCACTATGAGTAAAGAAAACCTGAATTTGTACCTCTAGTACAGGATAGCAGAGTGATTGCTCATCAGCATGGAGGAATTCAGAGGTGAAAGCAGTCCTGCTAGAAGCCTTGAACTACCAGCTATCCTAGTGATAAATGCTCTCTGACTGCTGAGAACGGTAAATATGTCAGAGTCCCTAATTAGCTCAGCACTGGGTCTGCAGAATTACCAATTCCATTGCTCTGCTTCATTTACTTGCCATATACTTTTGGGGGTAAGCATCTTTTTAGTATTTTTATGACCAAGGTGGAAGCAGTGGTTTATTCATTGGGGGTAGGATCTCCACAAGGCCCAGTATGGTCAACTCTAGAGATGGGAGAAGGCAGGGGAAGAACCAAACCAAAAGCAATAGATCTATTTTTGATTTTTTCAACTCTACTGAGGTATAATTGACAAGTAAAATTGTAGGATATTTGATATATGTGCACATTATGAAAGGATTCCTCCCATCTACTTAATTAAAACATCCATCACCTCCCATATTAATTTTTTTGTCTGTTGAGAATGTTTAAGTTCTACTCTCTTAGCAAATTTCTGTTATATAATACAGTGTTATCAACTGTAGTTACTATGTTATACATTAGATTCTCAGACCTTATTCATCTTACAGGTGAAAGTTTGTACAAAAGGGATAGATCTAGATGGAGTTACAGATAAACATACACATCCTTACTATAGTCATGGAGAAGTCTTACTTTTTCAGGCTGGAAGCTAGAGCATGTCCTTCTTAACTGATGAAAGGCAAGGACACAAGCCTGAGGAATTGCATCCCTGTGGTATCCACCACAGGAGATAGTAAAGAGGGATTGTCAAAAATAACAAGTTTAGGGGCTTCCCTGGTGGCGCAGTGGTTGAGAGTCCACCTGCCGATGCAGGGGACACGGGTTCGTGCCCCGGCCTGGGAAGATCCCACATGCCGCAGAGCGGCTGGACCCGTGAGCCATGGCCGCTGAGCCTGCGCGTCCGGAGCCTGTGCTCCGCAACGGGAGAGGCCACAACAGTGAGAGGCCCACGTATCGCAAAAAAAATAAATAAAAAGTTTATAGAAAGCATTAATTTGAACCAGGTGAAATTGCTGATATTCGACTGGTTTTGACTTACACAAATGGCAAATTTTTATAATCAAAATAATAGGTGGGAAAAGAAGACAGGTTGGTTGGGGACCTCAGGTAGACGACTAAGTCTGGTTTTTGAGACTATTTGTAGCCCTTTGATAAAAGTGGATTAAAAGGGTAGGACTAGGGAAACTTATTTACCCTGTGGAGAAGAAAGTGAACAGATGTTATGATATCTACCTGTTCATCTGCCCTCTCGCTTTATCCAAGCTGTTTCTCAGAGCAAAACAAAATCTTTGAAGAGATTTTGCCTAGAAACCTAGGGATATATGTAGAAACCTTTTGGTTATGAAAGGGATTTCAGAATCTGATAAAAGCAGTTGACTTCCCTCCCTAGGAAAATGAACATATACACATTAAAAAAAAATAAGAATATTTATGAACCCCCTGAAATTCAGGTGAGAAACCCTTTATTTAAAAGATAAAGATATATTGATCTCAAGCAGTGATACAACCAAAGTAAAATCCCAAACTAAGACTTAATTTTCAAAGGTCTCTGGAAAACATGAAAGAGCAGCTGGGGTTAATCATTCCACCTTTGGAGATAAGGCATTTGTACTCAGCATTT
>NW_020185339.1:3602260-3606654 GCF_003031525.2 Neophocaena asiaeorientalis asiaeorientalis | reverse complement strand
CTGGAGTCTGGTTTATACATCAAGGCATAAAGAATTTGGAGCAATGAGGCATTTCTCTCCAATTATTTTCTCAGTAGATGGCTTCCTATTATCAGATTTCAGTTATCAGTATATTCTTCTACCAAAACTTTGATTGGCTCATTTATTAATAACATACGGAAAAAAGCAGAGCCTAAATTCTAGGCTCATCCAGTAGGGTAACCAGGCAGGTGGATATTGGAAGACAGCCTAGCCTTGGGTAATGCTTAATATCTAAGGACTAGGCATTGGTTCTTAATCCTGGCTGTGGATTATAATTATTTTGTGAACACATAAAACATAACACTGTCCAGCCCCATCTCAAGGCAGATTAGATCATAATCTCAGGGAGTGGGGACCCGGCACTGGTACCTTTTAAAGCATTCCAAGAAGTTCTAATGTACATTTAGGGTTGACAACCACTGGTTTAGAGTAAAATTAGTTGGTGGTATGGATACGATGAAGGAAAGCAAGATAAAAGTATATTCTCACAGGTGAGGCCCATGGAACGATGGGAAATCTCTAGTAAATAATAAGTTAGTCGATATAAATTTTTAGTTACTAATTTGTATTTATAGGTAAGTTTTTACTAGAAACTAACACAGTATTGCAAGGCAATTATACTCCAATAAAGATCTACTTAAAAAAAAAACTCCTTATAAAAGCTCTTGACCACTGGTTGTCAGTAGGGGGTAGTTGGCCTTTGGATAGGAGTCTGCCCTTCCCCCTCCCCCGTGGTTGCCAGCATCCAAAATAAAGCAAACTTTCCTTTTCACCAAAAAAAAAAAAAAAGCCCACCAAAAAACAAAACAAACAAAAAGGAGTCTGCTATAGTAACATAGACTCCTAGGGCTGAGGGTCTTAAGGCATAGGGCAATTATCCCATCTGGCTTTAAAGCAGCAGTAATGTTTTCAAAATTGGCACAAGATAATGTGAGTTATCAAGAGAGGAACTTCAGGAAAGAAAAAGCCCATCTTTAAAAAAGGTCATGCACGCACTTGGTGCATATTTCAAAACTCACAAAAGGGTAAAGAGTGCAAATCTCATTGCCCTCTGTTCCCAGCTGTCCAATTTCTCTCACTTTGAAGCAATCAATCTCTTGTTTACAATAGTTCATTCATATATAAGCAGTGTCTTTTCTTTTTGTATACAGACAGCATTATACAAATGGGATGCACACTATTATACATTTTGCTTTTTTCACTAAATAATATGCCCTGGAAAACTGCTTATGTTTTAACAAGTCTCAGGTTTAGATGTTGCATGTCCAGACTTGCATCCCTTGATACCAGGCATGTAGTAGGAACTCAACAAATGCTATTGTCAATTTCATCACTCTTCCTAAATAAATAAACTGACACTGCTGCACCTGTATGCTGAAATGAAATTCAGAACTAGTCCATAAGGGATTTTTGCTGTCTTCACCTTAGAACTATAGTAAAAGCATGCCTTCCATGACATTCTCAGAAGTAGTGTTCAAAAAGAGACCAAATGTATTTCAAATCCTGCCACAAAAAGAGGCAAACACTGTAGTTGACTCAAAAATTTTATGTCAAAGTCTGAGAAATCACAAGTACCATTGACCCCCAAGCCTTGAATAAACTGAAATCATAGGATTAATAATAAAGTCAATTTTTTTTTACTCAAAAATTTAATTCTAATGTTTACATATACCTTTGTTTTAAGTTGTATTTTAAGTTGTATTTAAGTTGTATTTCTACTTTCCTGTGTTGAAAACTTAACCTCACTGGAACTTGTGTGAGAAGTCTAGGCATTACCTGGTTTTCTAACTCTGAACTTACATCTGTGGTCCATTAACATTAACACATTGAAGCAGTAAGTGGCAGACAATTATGAGTGAAGGTTAATTTTACGATATTTGGTATCTGAAGAGAACTGTCGTGTTCTCTGTGCTTTGTACCTTTGCTAACCACAATATAAATATAAGCAGTTGATATTTTATAGATCTCTAATGTTAAAAAGTCATGATTTATAACAGCTGAAAGCTCATAATGTCTGCTTTGCCGTTTAGGGATTGCTTTCTGCCTTTGTTTTCTGGGCAGCAATCAACACTGTAGACTTTAGTTTAGAGGCAGGGAATCAAAGCAACTGGTAATGACATCGATTGAGTTTTAAAGAGATTTTAAGTTATCTGCATTACTTCTTTGGGTGTATATGTTGGTTGTTAAAAATCCCTATAATCTTAGAATCTTCTTATTTTAAAATTGAATAGGTTTGGGGCTATTGCCCCTTACTGAATATGCAAGTTCTGGAGTCAGTGTCATTTTTTCCAAGCAGCTCAGCATACTTAGAGTGTTACTGGTTACTTTTAAAAAGCATTATAAAGGAGTCATATTGCTTATGTGTGCATGCATGTCTGTGTGTGCACATGAGCCTATGATGTGCAGGAGGGCAGGAGAGAAGAGTGTTCGATCAAATCAATAAGGCATTGAGTCATCTGCATTTAGAGTTCATAATGAAAGAGGCTTACTGGCGTTGCTTCAGTTTTCTGAAGCTGCTAGTGGTGATAGATGCTGAGAACATATGGGTCCTACGTTTATCACTGTAGTCTTTCCCTTTATTAGACATAAAATAGCTTATAGCACCTGCTATGTAATTTTTAATAATATTACTACACACACACACACCCCAATTACTAAAGTATAAGTTCTCTTAGAGCAGGACCTTACCTGGCTTGTTCAAATAATTATTCCCAGAATTTAGAAAAGTGTCTAGACCATAGTAGATGACCAATAAGTATTTATTAAATTAATGAATATATTAGCACTGTTTAATGTATTATGATTGTATGCAAACAATCATTTCTGATGAAAGATCTTATTCTGTGCTATTATATTTGTATATAATAGTATTATATTTGCTATATATTATATTTGCTATTATATTTGTATATGATAGTATTCTATTTGCTGAGGTGTTTATATCATTCAGAGCCTAATGTATGTGTTAATCAGCAGGCTGGGGGAACAATAATTTCTTTGAGGTGTCATAACTTATATTTTAATCAAAATTTGAGATCAAATAGAAGTTTTAAGAAAATAAAAAATAAAATATATAAATATTAACATAATTCCAAAATAAGGAAATATCACTCATTGCCTCAAATGATCTTCTGGGGCATGGACAATAAAAGCCAAAACAATTGAAGCTTTCTTAATTCATCTGAATTACAAAAAACATTGTGAGCTTTTATGCATCACTTCCATTAGTATCCTAATTGTAATGACATGTTATTTTGATTTTTTTATGTTCAATAAATGTAATATTGCTGGAAATTTGGTGCAGGGTCAGAATTGCAACAGTAACAATTTTATATTATCTATAAAAAGTATAGTGCAGTTGTTAACTATTATTTCTAATTAACTATTGTTTCATTATCATTAGATACAATTAATTTGAAGGCACTATAAAATACATCAAATTGTGTCCTCCATGTAGGTAGTCATTATAGTATAGCATTTTCATTATGACACTAATAGCATTCTTTAGTGAGTATATTATCATTGTCCCATGACACTGGCACTGCAGTGGAATTCAACTCTAATTGGCTATAAAATATCTTTCTTCAGTAGAGGTCAACCCATCTTAAAATATTACCTCAGTGCTTTTAGCTTATCAGAATCATATTGGAAAAGTGATTTATTCTTATTTAGCAGGCAAGAAAATGGCAGCATTGACAGGGCAAGTCAATTGTGTAAGGTCAGTTGACAAATCATTTTTACGTGGGTGAGGTCAAGTTTCCAAAGACACAGTCTACTGCACAGGGTGATCAGTGCCGTGCCTAAGACAGATTTGAAGAAATAAAAGTCAAATGTTTACCTCCCTTGGTTAGAAATAATACAGTTAGTGCTGATATGCTCAAGGCTTCAAAATTTGTGCATTAAATTATATACATGAGTTGCCATACTGTATCTGGCAGCTTTTTATACTATGCCAATGTGTTGACCTGTATGGGATAGTAATGAAATAAATTGAAATCAAGTGTTTTGGGATAGTTGTGATAATTAAAATGAATTTCTAGTTGAAACAAATGTCTTCTTTGGTATTAAAAGAGCATGAGAAGAAGCAACAGAATATAACAAAGAGGTAGTAAAAAAAGGAAAATATAACTATATTAAAGAATATTAAGGGTAACTATTAAAAAAATAAATGTAAAAACTAAATAGTGCTCTAGCAAAGATCCAGTTAGAAGTGGATAGTGAATCAAAATTATTAAATGGCTATGGTTGGCCTCATATTATCATCCACTCCTTTATTATTCTTTATTTGGGGAGACCTCTGAGTTGACTTCTAGAAAATTTTTTCTTTCCTGCCTTCTTCCCTCCCCTCCCCTCCCCTCTCCCCTGACCCTCCC
>NW_020185339.1:3529193-3602147 GCF_003031525.2 Neophocaena asiaeorientalis asiaeorientalis | reverse complement strand
CATAGTTCAGTGTTTCCCAAGTGTGTTTTCCAGAATACAAGGTCCATGGGATGCTCAGATGGGGGATATGGACAAAGTTTAGGAAATATTACATAGAGTCACTCATCTCTTAGAATTTCCTGATGTACTTTAACACTTTTTAGTCTCAAGAAATGGTCCAAAATAGGAAACCTGTTCACCCCAACCCCTTCCAAAATGATTTGACTGTGAAATATATATTATATTTTATATATATATTAACATTCCAGACACCTGACTTTAGAAACAAAGGAAGAAGTACCAGTGATGAGAATGTATTGAGGAACGAGGGGATATGGTTGGGCCAACATAGATTTTATGGGACACTTTGAATTTTTGCAGAATTACTGATTTATTTATGCCATGCTCATTTTCCACTTTGCAGGAACATTAGTTAAAAAATGCTTTGTGTCATTTTGAACTGTATAGTCTATAAAAATTGTTAAATTTTTATGAATGGATTATCCTTTGAACATGCATAATGTCATTTTGAGGCTGTGGAAAACTTACATATTTTGAGATATCTTATTGGATTTTTAAAAAAAATTCTTAGAAATTGCTTTTCTTGGAGTGAGACATTTAATTGAAAAGATCATTGCTCAGAAATCACTGTGATTCCAGATTTTTCTGTCTTCTCATATATTTTGAGAATTGCTATTGTCACTTTTAATAGCTATCATGAAAAAAGTTTAATATTAGAAATTCATAGCAACTACATTTCTCATATAATCTGCCAGACAAAACAATGTATTTAATTGCTGGGAAAATACAAGACTGTTTTATGTTTTTAATTTGAATGTGATATATATATATATATATTTCCAGTCCTTTATCTTTCAAAACTTATGAAAGGAAAAGTGCAATTTGAAAAGCTTTTAGGATGCAGTATTGGAGCAAATGGGCTCTCTGATGCCTGGGCATTTGGTTTGTTTTATTTATGATGGAACATGGGAATATTTTAAAACTAAGATAAATAGTTTCAATGTTGAGAACCCCATTTTGTTAATATTGCTGTGTTAAATGTGTAGGTACTGAACAGTCAATGAAATATGAGACATTTTACCCAGTGACATTTTAAATGAATCTCCTTGTAGGGGAAGCCTGTGGGAACACCAGATGCTGGTGCTTATTTCCGTGTGCTCGCGGAGCATGGAGTAGCTGCCTTGTTTACAGCGCCAACTGCCATTAGAGCAATCCGTCAACAGGACCCTGGGGCAGCCTTGGGGAAGCAGTACTCTCTGACAAGGTGAACTCGGGATGCACAGGGCAAATGACATTAAAAACTGCAATCAGAATGAATAACTGAACATCCTATATATTTTTTCTATCACTGCAGTACCACTATGGAAAGAGCCAAAGGTTCTGAATGTTAAGAATGACTGTTCTAAACATATCTTTGAAATAGTTGGAAATTTAACTATACTGTGAATATTTTTTAATGCCATATCCTGTTTATTTCTGTTCAAATTTTATCAAAATAGTTCTCTTTTTTAAACTATTCAGCTTATATATTTTCCTTAAAATAAAATGCTAAGTGTGACTTAAAATGAGTATGTATATATATATATATATATACATATATGTGTATGTATATATATACACACATATATATATAACATCTGTCTTTTGAAAATAGACTAATAGTCTAAATAGAGGGAAATATTATTTGATTTCATTTATAGAGATAAAATGTGGAAACTATAGTCCAAATTACTTATGTTGAAAGAGTGAAGGAAATTATTTTTCTATTGTTTTGTAATAATGTGCTCTGAATAGTTTAGGTATTTTTGTGCTGGTTTATTGCCATTCATTTTAGTTTAATGATATGTATATTCAAAGATAATTATAGCAATTTGTGTCTTCAAGGCAGTTTCCAACATCGAATCTTATTGAACCTTTTTGAAATAGGTCACTGCTATCATGAACTTAAAGTATTTTGTAGTTTCTTCAAGTCAAAAGTGGGTTTGAATTAAGTCAGTTTGAATTTTTTAAATTAAATGCCAGATGTTACGAATTTTATGCTGCTATGGCCCAAGAAGGGGTTAAAACAGGTATCATATAGCAATTGCAGATATAATCAAGAAGATTTCAATTTGGGCAGGGTCAGTGGTTTTGTTTATTTGTTTCTTTTTCCTCTGTTTTTTTTTTTTGTTTTATGAAAAAATGGATCCAGATTTACATAAAATGTTCATAAAATGAGCATATAATGCGTTCATAAAATGGATCTATTATATTTCTATTCACTCTCTGTTTCTTTATTCACTACATTTCAACTTAGTTTTCTCCATTTCAGTCAAAAGCATAGAAACATAGATTTTGGTAAAAACATCTGAGGTTATGTATCGTCTCCACGTCTTAAGACAATTCCAGGGGTTTTGAAGAAACAGTGGCTGTTGTTCTTGCAGTGTCTCTTTTCTGACAAATGCATTCTGATTACAGGGCATGTAGATGTGTGACCAGCAAGCTAAGGTGTCTTGTTTGTTGCATCATCTTTTCCCATTTATACATGGGTTTTAGATGATAACCTTTACTGTAAAGGCAAGAACCATTTCTGATTTGCCTGAAATATAAAGCATCAAACAATACTGAATGAATACCTTTTTTTTTTGAATACCTATTAAAACATCACTCTTTCAAACTAATAGGTATAGACATGGAGTATGAGATTTTAGGGTAAGAGAAATTGCAATAAGTTCCCCCAGTCATGCCCCTTTGTCTTTAGGCATCTAAGTTTTTCATGATGATGTGAACCTATGTTTTTAATAGATATTTAGGAATGCAGACTCTATAAACAGCCTCAGTTATTCAAATGACTACTATTAATAAATGCAAACACTTGCTGATCACCTACTATGTGCTAGGCATAGCAGTTAAAGTTTGTTATCTCATTTGGTTATAACAATAAGTAGGAATTGTGATTATTCTCATTTTACAGATGGGTGAAGTTAGGGCCAGAGAGTTTAAGTAACTCTTTAGAAAGAAAGTAACTCAGGCGATCTGACTAGAGCCCACACTCCTAACTAAATTCCATGAACATACTCTTCGTATGAAAGGTAAATTAGGAAACTAACTTGACCCAGGGATTCTTGTCATTCATGGCATAAGTGCAGCTTTTCCTTTTCATATATTTGTAGTCTGTACAAATAATACCTTCACTGATCTACTTTGATAGATTCTCACTTGTGGACTAAAGAGAATGTTAGAAACAGAAGGGACCTCCAAAATCCAACTATCTCACTAGGCAACCAAAGTCCAAGAAAAGTTGTTTGGGTTAGAGACAAGAGAGAACCCAAGTTAGAGAACCCAAGTCTTCTCATACAGCTATACTTTTAAGTTTATATTTACGTTCAAGACATTTCATACTAACTTACTGAATGGATGGTCTCTTGATATTGTAATTGCAGGCTCATGATTGATTTGCAGTTTGCTTATCTCTCCTTCTATAGAACATTTTAAGTGATGAAGTTTTCTTTTTAAAATGTTACATAGCTCATTAAAGATTGTTTTAAAATAAATTTAAAGATGTTCCCCCCAATTTAAGAGGGTACTCTGAAATAGGTAACTAACCAGAACTGTAAGTTCATTTTATCAGACAACTAGAGTTTGGAAAAATAGATGAGAAATCATCTAGTGTAATGATTTCATTTCACAGTAGAGAAAACTTTGGTACAAAGAGGTGAAATAACATTCCCAGGATTACAAAGCTACTCTGGGGCAAAGCTGGGACTAGGCAGTATGGTATGGTAATTTAGATTCTGACTCTGGAGTTAGACTCCCTGGGTTCAAACCTACCATTTACTGGCTGTGTGACCTTGAGAAAGTTATATAGCTCTCTGTTCTTTTCTTTCTTTCTTTCGTTCTTTCTTTTTGTGGACTATAAGAGCAGTAATAGTACAAGAATATAATGAAAATAAAAGGTACATAATCCATGCAAAGCACTTGGAACTGTTCATAACATAGACTGCCTTAGCAGTTATTATCATCTTCTGCTTTCTTATTCACTGCTCTTTTTTGTCACATCATAGTGATTTATTTTCCCATGATCTTCTAGTTCAATTTTAGTAAAGTTAGAAAAAATTCTGTGCTGGGATTTCCACTCAAGATAACACAGTACCTTGTACTTTGATGCAGCCTTTCTTTCCCCATTACACAGCAATGAGAGATACTATGAAAAACAAGAAGCAGAGCATCAGAGCTGAGCTGAAAAATAAACTTTTCTGTGGACTGGAAATGGATTAGGTTTGCAAAGCGGTAAGGGTGGCTGACGCCAGAGGCTTGCTAGGTGTACAAGCATGCATTGGCAGAGTAAAGGGACTCAGTATTACCCTGCTTAGGTCATGGAGTCAGAGCTTGCTCAGTGATTGAGGATGGGCTGGGGTGTTCCTCCCCACTCAGGAAAGGAGGCTGATAATAATGACTGTCAGTTGTTTTCTGGGACTATGACATATAGCAAGCTTTGGTCTAGGAATCTGATTGAGACAAAGCAACCAGAGACTGAACCAAACTGCCCATCTGTCATCCTAGAATAGGATCTGTGATATCCTGAGTATCACTGTGGATTAATAATTCTGAATCATCATTATGGCATTGGACCTCTAGAGGATAGTTATATCACTCACAAACCTATTGAACAGAGAAGGTGAGTGTAGGAGAGAGAGAAGGAGAAATAAACAAAGACAAAGAACTTCTATTTTGAAAGAGTTTGGGAAATAAAATTCCAAACACACAAGGAACTCTAATGCTAATAAAATCAACAGAACATGGATTCATTCCAATTGAGATTATTTTTGTAATATAGCCAAATCAAACGTGAAAATAAGTATGTTAAGGATAATCAGAGTCATAAACTAATAACTCTTATGTAAAATTATTAAACTTGGGTATGAAAAAATTAAAAAGTACAATGGATAGTGTAAACTAAATAAATGAAACAAATATATGGGCACAAGGAAAGACTGTTAAAAATTACAGGATATTATTGAGGAAACTACCCAGCATGTAAAACAGAGAGACAAAGTAATAAATCTGAAAGAACTGTTAAAGAGACTTGGAGGGAAGAATAGGAAACTACAAATGTATCTAGTAAGAATTTCAGAAGAAAATGGAAGAATCGTTAAAAAAAATGAAAGTTGAAGAGCAATAATTGAATATGTTACTGAATTGAAGAAAGATGTGGATCCTAGTTGGAAAGTGCCATCCAAGTACTAAGAAGGTTAAATATAAGTAAATTCTCATTGGACAGGTCATTTGAAAATTGCAAAACGTGAACTGAGGCTATAGATAAAATCCAAAAAACTACCAGAGGAATCAACAGAGCACCAAAGAGGAAAATCCAAACTGATGCCAATAGATGCTAGATGACAATAGTGAAAGATCTGCAAAGTTCTGAGGGAGAATTGTTAAACAAAAAACTTTTATTGAAGACTGAGGGCAAAATAGAAAAATGTGCATATGGACAAAGCTAAGAGAACTTAAAACCCAGAGACTTTCTTGACAGGAAAAATGCACACAGGGAAATGGTATGGGATATGAAAAAGCAGCAGCAAAAACTGATGAAATATGTTGTTGAATTTATATAGTTGTTACTGTACTAATTATAATTGGATATTATGTTTAAACAGAAGCCAAAATAAATGCAATAAATAACTGTAACAAAACGGTGGAGAGTTTTTTCAAAAGGTAATTTGAATTTTCTAGTGGGGAGTAATAGAAGAAAACAGAATGAAGGAAAGATGGAAATAACCACAGGGACGTTGATGGAAAAAAATAATGATGTTCTGTTGTGTGAACTAGAGTTGATGAGGCATCACTGAAATAATCTATTTTTGTTTAACTTCTGTTGGCACAAGTGAAGAGTAATATTCTCTTGTTTGGTAGTTTATGACCTTGAAAGAAATATTCATTTTAGTTTTCTTCTGCCCTAACTTTATTACCTCAGAATTCTTCACCATAATCTACCTTTGGCTTTTTATCCATTACTATGCAGCTTCCTGTGTATTTTGGAATAAAATTAATTTAACAACATAACCATTTTTCTGTTTCCCTTTTTGCTTAATTTTCAACTTAATTTGAGTCTTGAATTATACTCAATTTTATATAGAATTGAGGAAAGAGGTATAGGTCTCATTCACATTAATCTCTCTCCCCCTTTTCTTTACTCTGGGTATTGTATATTATTATTTTGTTTATCCTTTTAGTATTATTCATCTGGAAGTAGATTCATCTTTCCATGTGTTACCATTATCAGAGCATCTCCCATATATTGAATTAGTATATAACAATCTAGGGAAGCATTATCCAATAAAACTGATGTCTACAATATAGTAGGTACCAGCCACATGTCACTACTGAACTCTTGAGAAAAGGTTAATACTATGAAGAAATTGATATTTTTAATTTTTTTCAATTTTAACTAATTTAAATTTTAAATAGCCAGAGGTGGCTGGAAGCTACCATATTGTACAGTGCAGAGACAGGACATATATAATTAATATGGGTAAATTTACTCTCCATAGAATCCAAATTACTGTGAAAAATGGCTAATTTTCACTTAAAACAATTTTTTTATTGTGGTAAAAGTCACATAATATAAAACATACTATTTAAACCATATTTAACTGTAAGTTCAGTGACACTAAGTACATTCACATTGTTGTGCAACTCTCACCATCATCCATCTCCCAAATATTTCACCTTCTAAACTGAAACTCTGTCCGCATTAAACACTAGCTCCCCATTCACTTTTATGAAATGAATTTGTAAACAAAAATATATTTTTGAATTTTTAAATATGGGACATTTATCTATTTGTAATATTAATAAAATAATGGCAAGGTCATTAGTGAGAAATTTCACTGTTGAAAAATGTTTCAGTTCCTTTTTTGCAAGCCTAAAGGACTAAATGTTCTTTACAAAATAAGAATATAACTCTTGCTCTTAGGCATGAGTTTATCTTTAAACTATCTTATAATTTATCTTTCAATTATAGATTTATACTAAGAGTTTTTAGGTAATCATTTGGTTATAAAAATATAAAATTACATATCATGGTTTTGTTTTTTTGCGAGGAATTAGGTGTTAAGTAATATTGGATTAAATATTTATTAGAAGATTTTAAATTGTCAGTCATGTCTTATTCCTGAATTTTATCTTTGTTTATAATGTGTTTATACTCATTAATATTATACAATTTGAAGTCTGTAATTGAGAAAAATAATAACTTTGGGGCAGTTTTAGGAACTTTAATACAAAAGTAGAGTGATAGTTAAGTGTATCTAGGGAAAGGGGATCATCTATACTATTTGATGTTTTTCTAAATTACCAATGAGCCCCAGAATTTTCCTCTGCTTTTGGTAAATAGTAAAGTGGTTTTAATGGAAATGGAGGGATTTTTTCTGATTTGCAGAGAAGGCAGACACTGCTTTTCCTATTCTTTATTGAATATCACACCTTTCTATTTTGCTTATTAGCACCATTATGAAGATTGCTATCATGATGATACTAATGTAATTAAAAGATAAGAAGAAAGGCAATAGAAATGTAATGCAAAACAATACTACGTTTAAAGATATATAATGCTGAAATTTATCATGAGATAAGGAATCAGTGCTATGCATGGTTTTTCATTATTACAATCAATTATTTAAATTAATAGAAGTTTACTTGGCTAGGGAAAAAAGCCAAAAAATTAATTAAAACTTGTAAAAATGCTGGTAATATCAGGTATGAATTATCCCTGGATTAGCCAAATATTATTTTATATGGTGTGCTAACATTTTTTAAGTGACAATATTTTGCATTACATTTTCATTAATAAATATTTTTGAAATTCTATGTATTAAGTTTCATATATAAACTAATCACATGACTATATGGATCGTCCAGAGCTCTTTGAAGTAATCTGTGGCTTGGCAGATGATGGAAATGTGACCTCTGATATCCATAAAACTCTTCCTTTTGGTTGTTCTTTGCCTGTACTGTTAGAATCAGCCAAACCTAGCATTTTACAAGTTTTAATACAAATCATCCAAATGCACAATATTCTTTTTTTTTCAGACAGCAAACTATTGGAAATTTACTTCTGCCCTTAAAGAAAAATTTGGGACTAATAAATTCTGTTATACATGTGCTATTACAAAGAAAGAAGGTGGAAAAGGTACAATATGCTCCAGAAAATGATTACACCTTCAATGAAATGCAAAGAATAGCTCCTCTGTTGGTTAGTAAGAAAACCATGCTTGAAACCCCTTGTAGTCATAAACGGCAAAAATACAACAAAAATCCCAATATGTACATATAGGTGTGTGTGTTCTTTCTGTTCTTCAAATTTCCTGTGATACTATGCAACAGCAATATGGTATTTTAAAGTTAATCTATTGATAAAGTGTGAAGCATGTATCAATGATCAGTCGTTAAAGGTATCTGTTTCGTACAGTTTGAGGCAGCACAAAAGCAAGCAATAGTGGACATTTTCAGTCTTTTTTGCTTCTACAATTTGTCATGGATAGCCGTGTTTTCCTCCTAATCATGTTTTCTCTAATGTTACTTTTATTTAGGGTCAGGTATTTGAGAGTTTGGGTTTTTGGTTTATTTATGTGTTGGTTTTTCTTCTTCCAGTGACATACAACGTATTCCTAAAAGGCTTTTCAAGGAAACGGGAATTGTCAGTGGTAACAAGTCCCATTGCTCAGACCTCCTAGATTATCCCCCGTCTCCACCTCCACTTTTTTTCCCCGGGGGTCCCCGGGGGCTGCCTGGGTTCAAGTCTCACCATCTCTGTGATGGCAGCAGCCTCCCAAAGCCAGGGCCCCTGGGCTCCTGTCCTGACCTTCCTTCTGTCCTCCCCACTCCTGCCAGTGGCGTCTTCCTAAAGCAAAAATCTCACTGTGCCACTCTCCTGCTTAAAATCTTTAATTAGCTTTTTTTTTAACATCTTTATTGGAGTATAATTACTTTACAATGGTGTGTTAGTTTCTGCTTTATAACAAAGTGAATCAGTTATACATATACATATGTTCCCATATCTCTTCCCTCTTGCGTCTCCCTCCCTCCCCCCCTCCCTATCCCACCCCTCTAGGTGGTCACAAACCCCCTAGCTGATCTCCCTGTGCTATGCAACCGCTTCCCACTAGCTATCTATTTTACATTTGGTAGTGTATATATGTCCATGCCACTTTGTCACAGCTTACCCTTCCCCCTCCCCAGATCCCCAAGTCCATTCTCTGGTAGGTCTGTGTCTTTATTCCCGTCTTACCCCTAGGTTCTTCATGACCTTTTTTTTTTCTTAGATTCCATATATATGTGTTAGCTTACTCAGCCATAAAAAGAAATAAAATTGAGTTATTTGTAGTGAGGTGGATGGACCTAGAGTCTGTCATACAGAGTGAAGTAAGTCAGAAAGAGAAAAACAAATACCGTATGCTTTAATTGGCTTTAATTAGCTTCTCACCACCTTCATGGAGAAATCCAAATTCCTTAGAAAACTCTATAAGCTCCTTCATGACAACGCCCAGGCTTGCGTCTCCAAATGGCATCACTTGTTCCTCGTTTACCTTAGAAATGCATAATATTCTTAATCACAGAAGTTTTAAAAAAATCAGGAAGCTGGTAGTTTGAATAAGATACAATTAAGATATGTTCATATTTTTCAGTCATAAGATTATCAACAATATGGCGTTTATATTTTATTTTGTCTTGTTTTTACATAGCATCTAAAATCATAGATGTATCAACATCATTTTAAAATTTAAAACTTTATACTAGTTTTTCTTATACTTTAACTTACTTTTAATAGCTTAATGTGTTACTATTTATTTCATCCTGCTGTAACATTTCTGTCTGATGAGGTCATAATTGATAATCCAAATTTTAATTTCAAGCAAGTTATAAATGAATACATATTTGATTACCTAAATTTTAGCTTGAATTGCAAATATATATGTAGTTTGCTTAAAGTTTAAGTACCTAAAAATCCCAGGTATTTTGATTGATATCGAGGTCATAAAGATGAACGATTCTAAGGAGCTCACAGTGCACTGTGAGAAATAGGCAAGAAGCAAACAACTATAGAAGGAGATATATGTTTGTAGCAGAGGCAGGAAATGCATGTTGTTGGAGAACAGAGTGAGAATATTTGAATCTTCGTCAGATCTTCATGAAATGATGTAAGTTAAGGAAGGGTAAATAGTCTTCTGTGGCTATACTACATTGTTCAGGATGGGTAGGCAGGTTTTTATTTGATTAGTTTTTATTTATTTTTTGGGGGGGTTTTATTTTGATGATAATGAATTAACTCTTATACACACATTCTTTGTTTTTTTTGTTTTTGTTTTGAACATCTTTATTGGAGTATAATTGCTTTACATTGTTGTGTTAGTTTCTGCTGTATAACAAAGTGAATCAGCTATACGTATACATTTATCTCCATATCTCCTCCCTCTTATGTCTCCCTCCCACCCTCCCTATCCCACCCCTCTAGGTGGTCACAAAGCACTGAGCTGATCTCTCTGTGCTATGCGGCTGCTTCCCACTAGCTATCTGTTTTCCATTTGGTAGTGTATGTATGTTCATGCCAGTCTCTCACTTCATCTCAGTTTACCCTTCCCCGTCCCCATGTCATCAGGTCCATTCTCTACACCTGCGTCTTTATTCCTGTCCTGCCCCTAGTTCTTCAGACCCTATTTTTTTTTAGATTCCATATGTATGTGTTAGCATATGGTATTTGTTTTTCTCTTTCTGACTTCACTCTGTATGACAGACTCTTTGACAGACAGGCCACGGGGGCATCGAGAATAGAAGAAAAAAATAGTCATTCTCTCAATGAACCACCAATAGTGTCAACTCATTTCTATTTTTCCTATTTCATCCTTTCTACACTGTGGCATGATGTTCCCTGCAAAGGATTCTTCATCTCTTAGTAATCATATATTCTTTTTGATAGGAGTCTTTTTAACCTGGAAGGCCACAATGGCATTTCTTTTTAAATCACTAATCTTTCCTAAATATGTCCTTGGAATAGGGGAAATATGTGTTGAAATCATAATAATCTTTACCAAAGTAACTCATGAGAAGGAGCAAGTGCCTCATATTTATGAGCATATTTGTTGCCTTAGCTGATACTCCAGAGTGTATTTTTGTGTATAGACTTAAGTAAAATACAGCAATCAAATTTGGAGCTAAAATTAGCAGAGATAATGTCAAGAGGAAAAAGGTTTTTCGTTTTTGATTATTAGGTGAATATGATAGATATATTACAAAGATCAACTCAGTTGCTCTTCTCAGAACTGAGAAGCTGTAGCTGTGAATTCTACTTTTGAAGCATCTCTTTCCAGTGCTGTGCTATGCATTTAGTTATACCGTGTCCAAACAAATAATGCCTCTAACCATTCTACAGCCATTCTACAGTGTTTTCCTCTGACAGAATTAATGTGATTAGATTCTACAATGTTTAAAAGAAGGTAGATGAAATTGTTTCAGTTTACTTTCAAGGAATAATTTGAATTTATTCTCTCTCTAATATTCAGGTTCAAAACATTATTTGTGGCTGGAGAACGATGTGACGTGGAGACCCTGGAATGGTCCAAAAAGGTCTTCAGAGTACCTGTCCTAGACCATTGGTGGCAAACTGGTGAGCATTTTCCAAACACGTACATAAATATTGCAGACATGCTCAGAGGCACTGCAAGGATAGGAGGAAATTCTGAATTATGACCATCAGGCACAAACTCAGAAATCAGGTGGTTCTGGTTTCGATAGAAATAAGCAATTCTTTGATTATGTTTTTGTTAAAAAGTCTCCTTAAATGACATCGATGCTACCATTCTCTTGGTCCCTGGGTATAAAGCCCTGAAGACCACTTTTGCTTCCCATCCTCTTTGCTTCATATATCCAGTAAGTCACTAAATCTCAGATTTCCCTTTGGATTCACCCCATCTTCAGTACTCCCATTGCCTCTGAGCTGCAGCAGCCACACTGTCATCTACCCTGATTTAAATGATCCTCATCACTCATCTCTGTGCTCCCTGCTTTGCTGTAACCCTGCACACTGCTGCAGGAGTACTTTTTTAAAGCACTGTTTATTTTATAGGATTTCCTGTGGTTCTCTGGCTCTTTTCTTATGATCAATAAAATCAAATCTCTTCTGCCTAGCACTCAACAGACAAATGTATTTTTCACCAAAACGCTTATCATTATATCTGTAATTTATTTATTTACTTATTTATTCTCTATTTTCCTCCCACTAATTGATCCTTGGGAAACAGCTTGTCGTATTAAGTGGATAGAATAAAACTTTGGTACAGATAAAAAAAAAGACTTTCTGCTGCTTCTTTTGAGGAATGATTGTGTACATATGTGAAAGTAAGTAGTTTACCTGGAATCTGTTTTCCTTGTCACCGAATGTAGTGATTTTGTTGGCTTTTCCATTTGGCCCACTGAAAGTAGCTATGAGTTATCAGAGCCTTTACAGACTTCCTATGTGTATACTTCAGTTCAGTCCTACTCAGTTCAACTAATTAGATCAACAATTGTATATTAGTATTTTCAGAATTTCCATCTTCTGAGCATTTTGGGCAGGGCATCAAATTTGGATTATAAAATTTCTAGCAAAAATTAGGTCTGATTTTAAAAATTCTAGCAAAAATTAGGTCTAATTTTAATATCTAGAAGATCAAGTGAGAGACTAAAACTGAAGTTCAGTGTTTAATATTTTAGAACTCTGATTCTGATAAATTATACTTTTATATATTCTTGGATATTACTCTTTTGGAAAATGTGTTTTCTATATTCATTATAATATGAAACATAAAGTGAATGATCAGAGCAGAATACATGTTCTTTAAATAAGATGCAAATCAGAAAGAAAGTTTCTGTTGTCTGTAATTTGATTTGCTAAGGGAGAAATTTCTTATCTAAATTTAGATTTGTAACTATTTGGGAAATAAAAAAAGGTAAGATTCAATATGGAGAAAGAGCAGTGCTATGCGTAAAATACACAAAAAACAAGCGAAGAATTATTGCCTCTGCAAGGAGGAGTGTTTATAAACTTGATGAATCCCCTATTCATCCAGAAAGTTCTAACAGTTATTTTTCTGGGCGTAAAGAGGAAAATATTTTATCACCTTTAAGATGGTTTTCCAAGGTGGTTTTCCTTTCCTGGTCAACATACAGCTTGTTTCCAATACACAATGACCTCACACGAGTGCTTGCAGAAGAGTTCTGTTCCCCACCCCTGGCTCCCTTAAAGGTGACTATGCTAAAGCTTGTCGAAGGCAACCAACACATTAATAAATAAAATTATGATTCCTTTACTTTTGCTTATTGATATCGTTGCACATAATAGCCTGTGCAGAGGTATGTAGTTAGTGCATCCAGCCTTACAAAAAAGCTCACTGAATCCTGAGAAACAAGCATAAGGGGTCTCTGGTGGGTACTGAGTTCCACATGAATTTGCAATTTTTCTTTGACGTATTGTTCAGAAGGAATTAGTAGACACATTATGTCAGTGTGCTTTGAATGGCTGCTCATTACTGTGGAAAACAGAGTGTATTTCTACTAATAATGACGGATTCTTTCCATCCCCCACATTTAATTTTACAGCATTTGATATTGTGTCCAACTGAAGTACACAAATACATACCTAGGGATAGGTATGTAGGTAGGTAGGTAGCTAGCTAGCTAGGTCAGTGGTTTTGTCCTTTATAAAAGAAATTTATCCTACGTGGTGCAGGTGTCTGCTACTAACAGAAAATTTAGTTAGAATCTTTATTTATTTGCATAGAAGAAATCAGTTCAGTATTTTCAAAGTTGTATGTTGTGGTAAATAATTGCAAAGTGATACTGAAGTTTAATACTTGCAACTGTTCACCTTTCTTAAGGTGATATCAGATTAATGGGGGGAAAGGCAAACACTTTATGGGTTATTATTAACTCTTAGAAAAAAGAAAGAAAAATTTGATATTTCTAGTACGTTTATGAATTTCCTAATATTTTACATATCAAATAGATGGTCATGCACTTCCCCAAGAGGTAGATCAGCAAAAACCTGATCACATTTGAAGGAAGATTAAGCTTTGCCCAAAGGAATATTTTTCTTTATTTAAAATTTCAAGTCTTCTACAAGGTTGCTGTTACTTGTTATTGACTTAGAAATTGATATTATTTTATACAGTCACACACTTTTAGGAGCCTTCCATGCAATGCATAATTTATGAATTTGCTCTCTGATTACATTAATATATGTGTACAAATGAGTTGTTAAGAAACTGTGATGTGTAATTTGGAATTAGTCAGGCGTATGTTAAGTAACTAAAATGTATGAGTGAAAATTGATTAGTTCCTGTGACTTGGGCTATAAGAAGGCACTCTGCAGTCATTCCATTTATATTACAATGTTGTTTTTGTTACCCAAGTGAAATTTGTATTAGCAACAGCAGATTTCTAGTGACTAACATCCTCTTTTGATCTGTTAATATCAACACTCTTTGATGTCTGATTTAAATAATACCTAAGATTCTAAATTGAGAACTAATCTGTGGAAAATCCGAGAACAGATCAACTCCTTATAGGGGCATTTTAATAAAGAATTGTCTCTGTTCAACACCACTGAAGCATTAACCCCTTGTTTTGGATTGGAATAATGTAAACATTTAATGCTCTCATGAAGGAAATTGGTCTTGCTAAGTTTATATAGGAGAGTTGTATATATTTGATTCATAATTCTGGGTAATAGACAAATTGTCATTTACTCAGATGCTTTATCTTTATAGTAATTTATCCATAAGATGATTGGAAGCATCTGGATTATTGACTGAATTTTTCATTTTTTTAAATAGGGGTTAAGAAATAGAGGTGCTACAATCATAATTTGAAAAGGGGAAATTAAGAGAATTGATAAATGTTCCCTTAAGATATGATAATTTGTGTACAAAGAAATAAACAGCCAGAACTTCATTACCCTCAGTTGTACAATCACCAGATAAAACACTGCACTGCTATAGATCATTTTTAGTACTAAGATGAGCTTTTCCAGAAATCAAACAGCACAAAGAAAGAACTGTCAGTGCAGTGCATTGTGTCCTTTGCAAGGATTTTTTTTCTTATTTAAGATGCCTATGAAGGAACTGTTTTCCTTTTGAGTGAATCACCTAGTACAAAAAAAAAAAAAATTAAACAACTAAGTACTAAAACCCAAAACATAGTAGACCTTATCCCTTTTTGAAGTTTCCTCCTTCCTTTTTCCCTTCCTTCTTTCCTTCCTGTCTTCCGGCCTTCCCTTCTCTTCCCTTTCTTTTTCCTTCCTTCTTTCTCTCTTTCCTTCCTGTTTACTATAAGATATGGCACTAGTTTATAAATGGCTGCAGCAAAAAAGTTTGGCATCCCACTTTGTAATGTTATTTAATTTTATGTAGAAACACTTTATTCTTTTACTTGCTATCAGTCACTTAAATAAAGATAACCACTGCAAAGTTAGAACACTCAAGTTCCACAGTAGCTTTTATAAGGGACAACTTGGTGAAGGGTTTAGATCAAAAGAATCAATGATTCTTTCCACCTGCTAGCAGAACAAATCTGTGTGGTTTCCATCAGAAGATACAAACCTTATGTTAAAGTGTTTTAAGTGATGCCCGCCCCCCCGTAGTGATGAAGTAATTGAAATGAGGTAATGACCACCAACTTGAGTAGCACTGGGTGATTTTGTTGTTTGTTTTGTTTCCATCACTTTAATGGAGGAGTAAAATTCTTCGTAGAGTTTTTAAAACGCCTAGGAGGGATTTCAATGAGAAAACGGTAATCTCCTAATGGATTGAGACATTGGTGGCCATTGATCTTACTTTATCTGCCTTGAGCCACCTTTGCTGAGTTCTTATATCTTGAAGTATTCACAACATTTCTCTCCCTGTTTGATTGAACTGCTGCAGTTTTAGTTGCAATTGCTAGTTCTGAAGTAACTATATTCTATATATAGCCTAAATGCTCCTCCTTTGAGGAAGAATCTGATAATTCTGGATTTTACTAAAATGGACCCACAAGCTCCAGCAAACTTCAGTCATGCTGATTCTTAAATCAAAATCATTGATCCTAAAGGCACACACATCCTAATACCATATTATTAAAATGTGTCAAGGCTACTTGACCTGATAATCCTTATTTTTGCGCTGTTTGGTAGGATATACTTCCTGAGGATAGACAACTGGGACAAGAGTTCTAACCCACAAAAATTGGTTAAGCTGACCAAATTCAGTCCTTATCCTTAGGTGTATCTGGAGAAGATCCATTAGCCTAGGATTTTTTAAAGGCAGCAATATCTTTTATTTACAAGAATCAAAACCACAAAATGGAATAATTCATTATAGTTTAATAACAGTTATCCTAACCAGAGATCTCTATGAGAAGTGATACAGGCTCAAATATAGTACTGTCTCATTCCTCCTGGGTAGACTAAATGTGATTTAAGGCTTGATAGGTAAAGTGTCCAAGTTTAAGCCACATCTTTTTCTGGATCGTCCTCTTCCTTGGTTACCCTTGCATTTTCACACTTTCCACTTTCAGGCATCTGAACTGATATACGTACTGAAGAGGAATTTCCATCTGTCAGTGTGTAGTTCTGAGTTTAGTCTGTGACAGGGTATTCTCTTCATCCCTGGAATTCCACATTGGGAGTTTTATGACTCTTGTTATTTCTGCCTTTCTTTAAACCTTGTTACACCCATGTGCTAGTGTGTGACTTTCGTCCATCTTAAACATACCTAGCTTGTGCCCCATGCAAAATCCTGTATGTTTTCCTGCAAAATGGCTTCCTAGGGCTAAGAGATAAAAAGCTCTGTATGGCTGACAATACAGCGAGGAAAGTATCTTCTTGGTGACTATCTTGATGACTATCTTTAATTATTCAAAAATCTGTTCTCCGTGGTTTGGGTGCCAATAGCCACTAACATACATTCCTTTGGTTGCAGATGAAGTAAAATATTTCTATGTACAACCAAATGCTGCCTTCCTAGGCTTTACTTTTCAACTGTCATTCCCTGCTTTCTGGGTTTTACTTAATATTTTCTGAGCCCATCAAATTCGGGCTGTGGTGGTAGGGTTTGGTTAAAGTATAGGCCTGCATTTTCAAAGACGGTGGATTGAAGTAGACTTTTGAAATACACACTGTGGAACTCAGGGTTAGACTGGATAGGCAGTGCCATTGCCCCATGAACTGGCTTGTCCAGAATATACCCTATGGTGCTTTCAAATAGCAGAATGTAAAGAGTCTTCAGTAATACGAATGAATCACTATTGTCTGATGAATTTTGTTTTTCCCAGCAGAGTGGTCAAAAATAAATTCATCTCTCTTTTTCATTCACGGGAAAGAAATTGTAGATAGTTTGGCATGAGAAGTTGTGATGGGGAAAAGCAGTCATATAGACACAGTGTCATGTCAGCAATGTTCAGCTAGTAAGACTGTGAAAGTATTCATCTGGTGAGGGAGGAAAAATGTCTTGATGTCATCTTTGTTGCCTGGCAACAGCATTTTTTTTTCTCCTTTAGAGCAAGTCTTCGTTAGTTTAAAGTAGGTAATTGTTACTGACAATTTGAGAAGCAGGAGCTTAGAGGTAAGCTGTGTGAATTTGGTTTGTGGAAGGAATAATCTTTTGTCAAATGTTAGGCTTGGTGAGGCTTTCTCTCTTTGAAATGAATAACTGTTTACAAATTATTAATCCATCTGAAAATGAATATCCCAAGTCACATAGCAGCCATTGAATCAGACATTTTCATCTTTACAGCATTATAATGTGGGAAGAACACCAAGTTGGTGTTGTTTTCAGATATGATTACTATACATGAAGTAGTTCAGATATGTATAATTGCTTTTTAGAATCCCTATTTATGCTCATTATTATATTAGTGATAATTTTTGACAAGAGACTAAACGCTAAGAAATTGATTAATAATATGAAGTTGGTTTGGTCTTTGAAATATCATTTATTTTAATTGTCCTACCCTTGCCAAGAATCTCATTTAATACACTCTAGAAAGGTGGAAATATGTCATGTTTTTGTAGATCTTTACGAGACGAAGAGTTCCTAAACCCTCCCTTAACAAACCTTATTGTCTGGAAATTTGATTTTCCCTTGTTGCATGTAATTCTCTGCACTGTGGGCCCTTTGGCCCCATGAAGTAGTAGTTGCCAATTCCTCTTTTGCTGTCCGTTCTAATTAGAAAACAACAGGTGACTATTCTCCTTGGAAAAGCAATGTGGGTAGTAAAAAGTGATACTGAATCCCAATAAGACTGTTTAAATCCTGGTTTAGCCACTTACTCTGTAGCCGCTGGCAAGTCTCTAATCTAGTGCACATGTATTTGCTCACAGGCTTGTAGAAAGCTTGAAATGAAGTGAAATGTATATGAACAATGCAGCAAGTTCCTGGCCTATAGTAACATTCAATAAACATTTTTCTTTTCCTTTCCTTTCCTTTCTGTGAATAATCTTTCATGAATATAAAGGCCATTTTTAGCATCCTGGTCTGTAGATAGTCCAGACTCAAGAAAACTTAGAACATAAGAGCTCAATTTATAAATGAAAATATTAATCATAGAGAATTTAATTTCCCAGTGTCAACTAGCTAGTTAACATTAGAACCAGAAGTCTCATTGTTCTGTGTTGATCAGAGCCCTTTCTTCTTATGTTTTACCTTATGCTTTCATTAATACAGCATTTTTTATCTAATTCAACTACAGGTTATTTATGAGTTTCTCTTAAGGTTAGACGCAGTGTGCTGGTGAGAGAGTAGGATAAGACCAGTGTCTCTCAGGTTGAATTAATGGTTTGCTTCCAGTACCAAAAGGTAGGCTGCGTTGAATCAAGTATTTTAAAATGTAATTGTACCATCTCGTGAACACAAAAGATTAAATTGATTTTCTTTCACTGTTGTACATCTCACTGTTTCTACTTTCTTTCTGCTACCACCATGCAAGTTATTTAGAGCTTACAGTATAGATTTAGAGGTGTAGAGAATGGTTTCTTTACAAATTGCTTCTGTGCCCATCATGATGGTGTGGTTAATATGGCTCAAGGGCCCTGTGCCACTGAATTGATTTATTTCCAGGACTTCAGCTCTCTGCATGGGCCACCAACTTCTAAAATCCATACTGCTTAAATGTAGTGTTTCTAGAACCGCAGTGGGAGCACAATGGCAGATTTCCAGATGCAGCAGGAGCTCCTATTTATAGAGCGGAACCTGCCATAACGTTCTTCCTCTTAGCCCTCACTCACATCTACTCTTCTTTCTGTGTTGTCTTTCATCTACAAGCCAAAACCCTGGGGGTTGTCCTGGATTTCTCCCTCTTGCCCTGTCCCTATATCCAAACCATCAGCAAGGCCTTTTGATTCTGAGTGTAACTCCAACTTGGTCTCATCTTCCACTGCCACTCACCTGCATCAGACCACCAACATCTAACTGATTTCTTGCTCTGGGTTGGGATTCTCAGTTTAGTGCCACAGTTTGCAACTGAAGAGCTTTTTCTAAAGTGCAAATCTGAACAAATCTCCTCTGCTACAACTCCCCGGGTCCCCCAGTGTTCCCGGAATAATATCCAAATTTCTTAACATTTCGCGATCTGCCTTTGCACCCCCCTCTCATTTTGTTCCTTATTATTTCTTTTCTTTCTCCCCTCGCCCTCCCCCCATTTAGCTTTGCTCTGGTAAATAACTTGCAGTCAATCCTTGGTGGTCTAATGTCTCAACTTTGTACATAACTTCTATTTCTGTTAGGCATGTCTTTCCATCTTTAACACTCTCTTCTCCCAAAAAGAAATGCATTATGTAGGTTGGATATGTTCAATAAATATTTGTTGAAGGACTGACCTTTGAATATCATTCTTGGAATAAGAAAAAGATTGTAACAGACTTGCAACAGTAACATACAGTTTTTTTCTCTTTCCTGAGTCCTCTATTTCTCTTGTTCTCTTGTTCATTTTGGGATTGCATTGTGTGATTTGCTACTTATTTTTTAAGAACACTGATCTTAATAATGGGAGTCAGAGCCTAAAATTATGTAAGTATGTATTTACTAGTCAGAAAACATTTCCTGAGCACAAAATGTCAGGGATTAGACTTTGGTCCTGCTGATATAAATGGTTCTCAAAGCACACAAGAAGAACCTGATTTCAACTGCAGGCTAGGAGAGTGTTTTCATATAATTACATGCACAATTCTTTTTTGAAAGATTTTGTAATATTCTTAATGTCAAGTGTTCCAAGTATCTATTGCTGTGTAAAAAATATTTACCCTAAAACCTAGTGGCTAAAAATAACCACCATAGCTCGTGATTTTATGGATCAAAGATATGAGTAGAGATCAGCTAGGGATTTTGTGCTCCAAGTACTGTTGATTGAGACAACACAGAGAGAATTGTGTGGTGAATGAGCTGCTCTGGAGGCTCCAAAGTGGCTTCACTCTCATGCCTGGGACTGCTGGAAGGCTGGACTCAGCTAGGACTGTTGTCCAGAACGCCTGCAAGTGGCATTTTTAGCTTGGCGGACTCAAGAGTAGTGGACCACCTTACATGGCACCTCACGGGTTCCTGAGACAGCGTTCTGAATGTCTTAAGGCCTGTGCCTATAAACTGACAAAACATCACTTTCACTCTTTTCTGTTACTCAAAGCCATCACAAGACAGTAGAAGAAGTATTAAACAAGTTGTACCCACCTGTAATCCACGACTGTGGAGAGATTTCAAGGTTGTGGGTGTAGCCTTTGGACTCTTCAATGTAATTTCTCCTTTGCTCACCATTCAGAAATGGTGTTAAGAAATTCTGTTAATATTTTAATGTGTATCTTGCCAAGATGTATATTTTTGCCCAATGTATATTATTTATTAAAAAATTAAATCACCTTGTGCATTGTGCATTTTATAACATTTATCTAAACAATATTTTGTGAGAATTATTTCCTATCACTAGACATTTTCCTATGGTGTTTGGTTTTGCATTACTCCTTAATATGGAATAATTCCTATTCTTTTGGACAATCTTTTAAACTCTAGTATAAACAATACTGTGGTAAACATCCTTGATGCTTAATATTTGTGAGCTCTTACAAATATTTCCTTGTGTATATCCCTTAAAGTGGAACAACTGAGTTAGAGGCTATGCTCAACCTTTAAGAGTTTTTAGAAAAATTGCCATTTTTAAGGCTTTTTATAAGAATTGCCAACTTGCCTTTCAGGAATGCTGTATTGATTTGTAGAAACATTAACACTTATATAACAAAAGTGATTGTCTTTGGCTTGTGCGGGCAATCTGTCTCCCATCTACCACATAACTGAGCTCTAGTCTTTCTGTCAATCTAGTGAATTGATTCTTGCTGTTCAGAAAGCCACAGGAATCTCTGTCGTTAACCAGCCATCCTAAAACAGCTCCCATCTGTCCATCATTTTCTCCCACGTCTCTCTCCAAGCCCCAAATTAAATAAACCTGATCATAAAACCTACATGATGCTCAAATATTTAAGTAGATTCTATTTGCATTGTTGCGATTCGTTAACTTCTTTGTTTAAAGGTCCACGCTAGCTCACAACATCACTCAGACGAAAAACTTAAGGTTTTAAGAGGACTTTGAAGTAGTTTTACGTGAGCTGTCTCCTCACTATGTCTCTGACTTTATTTCCTGTTAATACTTTCCTCATTTGTTCTGCTTCAGTCCCAGTGGCTGCCTCACTGTTCCTCAAATACTCTAGGAATAAACCTACCTCGGTACCTTTGCACTTGCGGTTCCTTTCTCCTGGATTCTTTGTCCCTAGATATGTATAAGGCACACGTCCTCACTTCTTCCAAGTCTTTACTCAAATGTCACTTCTCAGGGAGTTTTTATCTGGCTACCCAGTTTAAAATTGCAATCCCTTCCCATCGCTTCTCATATCCTATTCTCATATCCTATCTGTGCTTTCTTTATGTTCTTAGTGGTTATCACTCTTTGACATGCTGTATGTTAGACTTTTGAATGTTATTATTGTTTGTTTCCCCAATTAAAATGTGAGCTCCATGAAGGCAGGGATTTTGGTCACTTTTGTTTATTGCTCTATCCCCAGTTCTAATGACAGCACCTAGCACATAATAGCTGCTCAATAAATGTTTGCTAATAAGTGGTACGTACCACCATTACTTCCATTTACAAGTATGAGAGACTGGACTCACTCCGTGTCACAAAGGTTTTTCTTCCTCTGCTGGGATGCAGTCTGGGTGAGCTCTATTTTCTTCTCTCCTCTGTATTCTACACGGGAACCTCATGAGTGGCATACTTATCTATGCCATTCTTCTCCTGCTCTGAAAGAACTATGCGAACCAGGACAGATTGTTTCAATTTTCTATGTTAGGCCTTAGTACTTTTCATCTGTTAAAATAATATTTCCTTTTCTCCCTATCAGCTTATACTTGGATTAAATGCAATAATATAAACAAAAAGCACTTAGCACATGGTACATGGCATAATACATGTTTGAAAAAATTATGTTTATTAGTTCTCCTTTTCTTCCTTTAGAATTTTTAAGGAAAATTCATTTAGGTAACAGCTCACTAATGCAATAAGGTGGAGTGCGGCAGTAAAAACACTAAAATAATAGTGAAATGTCTGTATTAGCTTCTCATGCAGTGTGAATATAAAACATACCAAGGTAACTTATTCTTCAGAGCCTTCAATTTCCTGCCATCTTCTTCCTGGTTGTCTCTTATCTAAGGAAATTATGCTGGTGAATTGCTGAGCATTGTCTTTCTAAGGTTGGACCTCTTTGGAAAGATTTCTCCAAATGAAGTGTCCGATTCTTTTCTTCAAAGAGAATGTTCTGGTTTGTTCAATGTAGCTCTTTCCCAGTCAAAATGTGACATCTGGATTTCCTGTCTGCTTAGATAACTGCTAGCCAGTTAATTATAGCCTGGGCAGTGTGAAGCAGATGTTTTCAGAACGTCTTTGAAATGGGGCTTTGGGAGTCCTTTGGAGCTTGATTAAGGACTGCAGCATGCCTGGGGCTTTCCCTAACTGGAAGCCTGTTCTGCACGTGGACCTGCTGGGAAGCCAGGGTGGTTATACAGTCTGTGTGCATGAATGTGTGAGCATGCATCTGTATGGTGCAGATTGATCAGTTCTTGGGTCTTGGGACGTTCAGGGGAATAAAGAGAGAAAACCAAAGTCTCTGTAACAACCATTATGGTCTTTCTCAACCCACTTTTGTCCTAACTGTGGCTGCTTATTATACTTAGATTCCTAGGAACTGTCATTTTGTCTGACTGTATCCTTTGCATGTCACTACCAACCGTTCATTTTTTTTTTCCAACAGTTCATTTTTAATGCTCTAAATGAATATCAAAATAAAGTCAGTAAGTGCTCACTTTGGCAGCACATATACTAAAATTGGAACGATATAGAGAAGATGAGCATGGCCCCTGCACAAAATAAAGACAACAAGATGCTCAGATTATTAATGTTCAAAGTATAAACTTACATTATCTTCTTGAAGTAACTGAATGGATAATACTTTTCATTGCCCTTAAAATTCAGTCAAAATAATCATACAGAAAAATATGCTTTTCATAGTTGCTTTACAATCATAAACTACAACAAAACAGCTGAAGGTTAAAGGTTATGAGGATGTAATCACTACGAAAAGATGCTTAAGAATCTCAGGAAGGATGTATAATGTCAACTTAGGCAGTAGATATTGACAGCGCTTCAGTTTCTTGTGTCTTTATTTAAGAGTAGGTTTTATTCTCCCTTCCTTTTCCCACACTCCCTTCCTCCCAGTTTTCAGAAGAACAGAGTGCCCATGTCTTTTATAAGAATCCACACTGAGATGAGGTGAAGCAGGGTGCAGTTACAGTTTCGTTGTTGCAGGGTTTTTGTTTTTCTTTTAAGCAGCAGATACTAGAACCATTGATAGGTATTAGAGCCACTAATACCTATTAGAGTATTAGAGCGACTGGAAGGTACATTTGTACATTCTAGAGCTATGTGGTGACAAGGGCTGAGAGGCCTTATGGTGTTGAGAAGTGTCAAGAGTTTGTTCTTCAGATGATCGGAGTGCCCCTACTGAGCACCTGAACTTGACAAGATACGCTTTAAAAATAGAAGATTGACTTCAGAAGCTGCTTCTCACCACGGTGGGAGGCAGAGCGGCAGCATCTTGAAGGGGACATCTCTTTTCCTAATGTGTCTTAGTACCTTCTGTTCTTCTTGTCACCTTGTTATGTCTGAGTACCTTCCTTTAAGCACCTCGCTCTGCAGGGTTGCTTCCTGTCATCACCACTGCTCTCATCTCACTGCTCTTGCAGGGTAGCTGAGGTAAATACTCAGACATTTTCCAAAAGGCAAAGGGAAAAATGCTGCTAAATTTCCAAACCTGTGGATTTCCTCCCATGCTTTGATTGTGCTGTAGGGAGAATGCTCATAGCTGATAGAATGCCATGGTCATAAAATACCTCCCGATTTTTTGTCATGATATGAAAGTATTTGAGAATTCTTTGTCAAACACCAGCAATGTCTTCTCCGGTTACTCGCTGCTTCTCCTCAGCGGTGACCATCTGGCTTAGCACCTTAAGCACTGGACTGTCACTCAGGAACTGGGTTTTAAAGTTCGAGAGTTCATCTTCTGTTATTGATACCAGCTGAGCCGCCATCAAAACGTGAATAATAAACTGAACTACTCTGGAAGGTAAAGAACAGTAATAAATTCTTCCCGTCATTCTAAAGTGATATAAATACATAATAAATCATGGTGGAAACCAGAGTGGAAGTACATTCTGAGTCCTTAGGAAGATAGATGTTTTTAATATCTTGGATTACTTTGGATCTGAATGGCTTGGCAGTTAATCCCTTGGGTGTATGTAGGTGTACATTTATGTGTATATTATTAAGCCAGTAGTTCTGAAATTTTTACAATCAATACCCTCTTATCTTACCCTCCATAGAGACAAATCTCATATTCAAAATATTCTGGTAACTCCAAACTTGTATTTGCCAATAATAACAAATGCATCCTTTTATAAAAAATTATCAGTTTCAGAACTTATGATTATTATGTAATAGCTGCTGTTATTCTGACTGTTACAACTTGAGACAGAGAAGACAAATTTAACATTTCTGTTAATCAATGAAGGCTAATTGTGAATAAGTCTCTGGTCTTGAGGAAATAACCAGCATAAGATAAATAGCTTCCTTCGTAGGTTTTGGGCCTTCAGAAGTCCAGGAGCAACAGATTTAAGAGAAATTTGATAAAGCATTGGTAAATTCAGTTTTAGATGCAAGGTCTCTAGGCAAATGTAGTTCTTAAAAAATTAGAATATGATACTAAAAAAATGATACTAAATATGATACTAAAAAATTAGAATATGATAAGATTTTTAAAAATCTTCATGTTACCTATTCCAGAGACTAAACTATAAATAACAAATATTTTGCCCATTGCTGTTATTTACCCTGATAAAATAGCTTTAGGTGAGTTAAAAGAAAGCATCTTTTCTAGAGATTTTTCAGTTTTTAACATGTTTTGTAAAACTATCACAGTCATGTAATTCTCCATTCTTCATCCTGCTGATCCACAACTGAAAACACTAAGAGAGGCCTTTCTTTTCTTTAAAAGAAGCACTACTATATATATTATTCTAAATTTGTGTCCTTAAATTTTTAAAATGTCAGTATCATATCAATTACTGGATCTGTTTCATTTTTAAATAGTTCATTTGGACCATTTATCTATTCCTCATGCAGTGAAAGTCTGTGGAGGGAGGGGGCAGTGCAGACACTGAAGAAACATCATGATCTCAAGTTGAAATATTAAATTATAAATAATATTTATTTCTCCAGAGACTGGTTCCCCAATTACAGCATCATGCATTGGATTAGGTAATTCTAAAACACCTCCTCCAGGGCAAGCAGGAAAAAGTGTTCCAGGATACAATGGTGAGAAATTACCCTGATTACTTGAAATATGTAATGTTAATAAATTTGGTATTTTTCTGTATTTAGTGTGAATCATATTGCTTGAAACATACTAGGTGCTTAATAAGTATTTGAGTGAATGCCTTGTATTAAAAATGTCTAACTTTTTGTGATAATTTTTGTTATTAGCCGATTTGATCAAAAGTAAGATTGTAGACTTCTAAGGACATATTCTAAATGACTGTCATAATATAAGGCAAGTTAAGCATATGTATGTGAGACTAACACTTACGGAATATATGCTAGGTGCCAAGTACTTTGCATACATCTTTTCAACTAATGCTGAGGTATATTTAATTTACCGATATTATTCACATTTTAGAGATGAGTTAGCTGGTGCCCAGAGAGACTAAATAACTTTCCTAAGGTAACACAGCTCATTAGGTCCTGAAGACAATGCAAACCATTATGTTTTATTTTGTTTGTTTGTTTCTGTTATAAAAGCTGCAGTTTTCCCCATTATATATGCTATCTTTTAATTTAGAAGTGATGATAAAGCTTTTGAATCTTGTTGGCTAAAAAAAATGAATATAAAGAGTAAGGATTCTAAAAAGAAAAATAATTTCATCCTTGCTGGCAGTATGTGACAATGAGAAACACTATCTTTTCCATATTTGTTTTTAAATTATTGGTAGTTATTATAATAGTTCAATAATCCCCTGGATTTCACCTCCTAGTTGTATGTCTTATACAAGGTGACTTGTTTAAGTTATACATTGTTACACAAGTCAAACATTCAACTTCCTTATTTCTAAATGGGAATAATAGTGCTATATGCTTCATAGGGTTGCTGATGGAACACAATGAAGCACTAACATAGCACCTGCTGGTAGAAAGACTGAACTGAACTTAGCTAGTAGTGTCATTAATATTTCAGAGAAGCCAGAGGGGCTGACTTGATTTAGTCTTACACATTCATTTTACAGACAAGGAAAATGAGGTACAGAAGTCACGTTGTTTGCATAAAGTCGCACAATTTAGCTTAAACCCAGCATCTAGGAGCAGAATATAATTCCTGCATACAGTTTGTATCTGCATGTAAATTACAAAATGTAGAGATGTGTTTTTGCTTCTCTAATGTAAAAATATTACATTTTCCTTCTAGGACAATGACTGGTTAAGGATCATTTGGTTTAACCTAGCAGATATATTTATAAAAAGACATGTAAGATTTTTTTTTAAGGGCAAAAATAGATACTCTGTGAAGTCAGTGACTTCTCCAGGCATGGAAGGGTGAATGCAGCTTTATGACATCTTCCCTTTGAAGGGTTCTGTCATCCCTACTCCTTTTATTAGAAAAATTGCTTTTGTGTTGAACCATTTTTAGGGGCTGATGACTGTGGGAGATGTTAACTACGTTCCCTTTCAGTGTTTCAGTACCATTTTCATATCCAGCTGTAAGAAAGAGTTAAAGCTTTGATGCCTCATGGAATTTCAGTACAGATGTTTCTCATTGTCTGAAAGCCGTTGGCTTACAGACAGCACAGCTTAAACGCTAGAACTAAAGTATAACCAAAGAAATAATGACTTTATGACGCATGATTTTTATGGTTATTCAGAGATTCAAAAGTATAATGTAACATTTAATATTATAATGTTAAAAAGCCATATCCTTTTGGGAAAGGAAAGAAAATCATTTTTATGTGATAAACATTCAACGTAATGTAATACTTAATTTCACATTCATTGAGTATCTTATGCAAGATTATCACTATATTTTTTTTCAAGTAATTATTGTACAACCCTATGAGAAGGGAATTTTACCACTTTTTAGATAGGGAAATGGGAGGGGTAATAGAGCGAGAATGTGTTCCAGGGCACATAGTAAATTGGCCACTGTACTGGGATTTGGGGAGACAAAGATGAATAATCATGGCTTCACCCTTAATGAGCTCACATCTAGTGAGGGACAGATACCTACACCGCTAATAATTGTCAGAATAGAATTTTGAAACAAAGTGCTCTGGAAACACACAGGAGCAATTAACTTTTTCTGGGGATAATGTTCTTTTCTTATAGCATTTTTCAGTAGAGTAACCTGGATGGATGAAGCCACATAAAGGATCTATTAAAGCTTAAAAAATGATGATATATCCTTACTCTAGTTTGTACTGAAGATTACTGCATGTGGATACAAGCTTTGGTCTCTTGAAATCCTTCAGGACTTTTACAGTGTAGCATAGAACACATTGGGATAATATTTGGGAAGGTTAAATTGACCTTAAAGCTCATAAGTGGATATTACGCCTTAAATCAGAAAAAGGAGTTTGCCAGGCTTTTAAATTCTTTATTTTTATTGCTTGAAGTATGTTTTGTCTGTGTTTTAACACTTTGTATCCTTTAATTTTTGAAAAGCCGAACATATTTTTAATATTTTTGACAGAATGGAGGGGTATTTTTGAATGGATATAAATGTAGATTTAAAAATTACCAGTGTATTTAAAATACTATGTCTTTATTTAAGGGTGATTCTGAGCAAAAATTCATTATCTAATTAAAAATTTAAAACATGTATACTTAAAATTTTCATTTTAGCTTATTTATGTATGTTTGTGATCTCACAGGAATTAAAGGATGCCTTTTTAAAGCTAGAGTTTTGGGAAGCTGAATATAGAAATATTTGGAAACATTTAAGCCTTAAGTTTATGTGTTTTTTTTTCCAATTATTTACTTATTTATTTTTAATATTTTACTTTCCAGTTATGATTTTGGATGACAACATGCAAAAACTGAAGGCTCGGTGTTTAGGAAACATTGTGGTAAAGTAAGCAAAATTTGCAGTGCTACTATTTAAAAGAGCAAGAATTGGTATGTAAAAGTAAGAAAAAATAGAGTGGTTGCAATGATATTACTAGTGAAGAGGTTCCAGAAAAAGCTTGTAAATTGTTTGAGAATACTCAATGCCAGCTGTTGTAATTTTAACATGGAAGCCCCATAAAGTGGAACCAATTTAGATAGGACTTGTAAAAACATAAATCTTGCATCTTTTAAAAAATATTTCTGATTATATGAGTAATGCATAGATGATAAAAGTAACTTAAGTACCAGAAATATAAAGAAGTAAATAAAGTTTCTGTACTCTGACCCTTCAGTAATACAGTGTTAATTTTGTAATATATATGACTTTCCACTTTTTGAAACGTGTTTTAGGTTGTTGGAACAACTTGGTTTATTCTCATGTATTCCTGTTTTTCCTTAACCCTGTCTCACAAGCATTTAAAATTTTACTCGGCCTTTTAAAAATGTTTATTCCCTTTCTAGGCCTCTTAGTCTTTTTTGAATTTTTATGATTATAAATAATGCAGTATTGAACATCCTTTTTGTGTTGTCTATTCTTCTTTTCTGATAATGACAATAGTATGGATAAATTTCTAAAAGTGTAATTACTGGGTTAGATAATAGTACAATATATAATCCCTGACTCATCAAGTACCACAATTTCTTGCTAGCAGTTTTTATCATTGTTCATTTGATAGACAAAGTGCTAAAATTTGTAGTAAAAATATTCAAACGTACTTTCATTACATCAGTACTTTAAAATTGTTAAGCTAGCAGAAGCTGAATTGGAAGTTGATTAAGTTGGAGACACACAGTATGTGACATTTTAATAATTGACACAGGTAGCTTTATTGCTTCTGATTAGCATGATATTGGCATCTCTACTGATGTGCCTTAAGTAGTAGAATTTGCCAGAATGAGCTCTTATGAATGAAGAATGTTGCATGTGGTTTTAAAAAAGTTTTATTTTCCTATTTATTTAAAAGAATTCTTATTACTTGGCATTCTCAGATTGGTATAAGATTTTTCTCAGGTTAATAAAACATTTTAAGTTCTTTGAAAATTAAATGAAAAATAGTTATCTTCAAAAGAATGTATTTTTTCAAGTAGGGATACTTTAACCTTATAAAACGCTAATAGATGAGATGCACTATATGTATATTTCTTCTCAGATTTTTTATTGTTATCAGTAAACATGTGAACACTTTATTACTCTTTTTAATTTAAATTTTAAGGCGTTGCTGGCAAATGGAAAAATGAATACTGAATATACCATTTCTATTCATATTTTTCTGAATCAGAATCCATATTAACATAGAGCTGATTGAAATCTTCCCTGTGAGGGGGAAAACTGCTGGGGACAAGAGGAAGGCTTGCTAAATGATTAATGTGAACAAGATTGTGGATGGATGCTTGACTAGCTTAGGGAAGCACATGGTTTGTGAGAGCTTTTAAAAGCACTGTAGCAGCTTACATTTTTACATAACCCCTAACTCTAAGTGAGTCATCTATTTCATAAAGCAATGTTCGCAAGATCCCAAAGGTGGCGTTTGATGCCAGTAGAGTTTTAAACCCGTCATGCATCCTGTCACTCTAATTATCAGTGGCCTCACCCCACATCCATTCAGAAATAATAAAGCACATAAACTATAATTTTTTTCTCATAGCCATTAGTGTTACTTCAAGTACTTGAAAATAACAGAACTGTTTATTGCCTTAAAACATTCTGTGCTTTAGGTTGTCGCCAGTTCAGAAAGATTTTCTTCCCTCTCTGTTCCTAAACAGAGAATGTTATTGTACAGATCTCGGATTCTGAGATTTCATTATAAATTATTCGATGATACAATATATAATGACATGCAGTGGACTTTGATTCATCCCTTAAGTTAATAGTGAAACTAGGTATTTGAAAATATTATATATATATAATTATATTCAAAAAGTAAGGTAGAAATAATGAGAAAAAAGTTACCACCAAGATCTTTTTGTAGTAGAACAGTCTTGAAACCTTATTTCAGGAGCTCATTTTTATCTGTGAGAGTAAGAATTTCCTTTTGAAACCCTCATCTCCAGTAGCCATTCCAGTCTAACTCATTGACCTGAAAATTTTTCATGCGTCCCAATAGCTGCTTGCAGTATGCATAGGATGTTTTTGTATTTAATCAAGAAGACTTGCTTGTATCTATCTATAGCTCTTCTGTATGCTTTGAAGGGACATACATCATTCATCCCGAATGGAAAATGGCTGATGAATGCTTTTTAAGAGCACATAATAGATATATGTTTAATTGAATTAAGGGAAGGGAAAAACCCATTCTTGCCTTAATAAAAACCATTCTTGCCTTAATAAAAATTACCGTGGTTTAAAAAAGCAGTGTGTAATTTGAGAAGAGAATAATTTTTTCCATGTAGACCATATTCTAAAGGTCTATGATCTGAAAAGCAGGGTCCTTTCCAGGGACCAGCTACCTGAGTCCCCAGAACCACTTGGTGGACTTTTAAAGGTGTTTGATGAGAGATTATATATGGTTTCCAGGGTTCACAAAATATCTGAAATTCTAATGTTTAAGAAACTTGAAAAATTTATAATCAAAATGAATATATATTTAATTGAAAATCTATAAACTTTAACATCATAACAACTTCATTGTCAATTTAGTCTTCATAAATTTTATTTGCAAACAATTTTTAGGTTGTATTTTCTTACTTCCCATGATCCCTGAGTATGTACAGTGATTGCTAAGAAATAATAACCAATGGTAAACTATAGGTGTGGCTTCTTGCCGTATGATTTCAAAAGCAAAAATATAACCTCTTCTTTTTCAGAAAAAGTTCTAGTTTATATGGTGTATTGCTATATTATACTACCTTTGCATGGATATGAGGTGAGGCCATCAATAATAAGAATGACTCTGTCCCGGGCTTCCCTGGTGGTGCAGTGGTTAAGAGTCCGCCTGCCGATGCAGGGGACACAGGTTCGTGCCCCGGTCTGGGAAGATCCCACATGCCACGGAGCGGCTGGGCCCGTGAGCCATGGCCGCTGAGCCTGTGCGCCCGGAGCCTGTGCTCCGCAATGGGAGAGGCCACAGCAGTGAGAGGCCCGCGTACCAAAAAAAAAAAAAAAAAAGACTCTGTCCCTAAGAGGCTTAAAACAGAGCTGGCATTAAAAGCTACTGTGGGGAGAGACCACCAGCCAGAGATAGATGTCCATTCTTCTCCATTATTCATGCCCATGCTTTTCTGTATTACTTGTATAATAATTAAGTGGAATATTCTTTGAAAGAAAAATATTCCCTAATGCTACTTATGTTCACTAATTATACCTGTAGTGATTAGAAAGAATAGAGAGAAAAAGCTGCATAGAATATTTGAAATGTATGGGGTTCAAACTACATTAAAGTAAGTCAGTAAAAAATTACATCTGTTTCAATCCCAAATTTTTTTTCATCGGCAGGCGGACTCTCAACCACTGCGCCACCAGGGAAGCCCCCAAATTTGTTTTTTGTAAATACAGTTGTAGCTTCTTGTTTCACTGTAAAATCTGTTATAAATAGTGTAAGTATTTGAAATTATCTTTCTCTGGCAGTTTCTTTAAAATTTGAAGCTATAATCATATTTCTAAGTTTTGCAAGGTACTAAGCATAATGATTCATTTTATCATATTAAGATGACTCATCCCCAAACCAGAAATAATGATATGTGGTAATTTTGAAAAAACCTCTTGATCCACTTCAGCTCTTTTAACTCCTTTGTTAAGGCTTTCTAGAAATCTCTGTTTTGCTCCTCTGGGGATCCCTAAACTAGAAGGTAGACATTTAAGTGATTCCTAAACTACTGTAGACCCTAGGATGTAATAAACATGAATCTTGCAGTTCTTGTAGATTACTTGCTTTCAAAGGATTTATCTTTCTAGTACAAGAGCAAACTGTATGCCTGCATGGTAGAAAATTCTTCTGATTTTGAAACTTAACTCCAGGCACTTAATTTTGTGGGAAAATTATGATACCTGAATTGCTATGAATACAAAATGTTCATGAATTTTAGAAGGTGCTTCTGTAATTGCAACCAGAGCTTCAAAGTGCAGAAATATGAGTCAGTAATTTCCAGGCAACACCGTGCAGGGCATGAGAGAAAAGGTTAACTGCAATGCCTCCCTCAGTACCACAGTGCTCACTGTTATTAAAGCCATAGGTCTCTGACTCTTCCTGATTCGTGGGTACACATTTTTCTCTGACCAGACACGGTTGTTGCTATTGGAAGTGCAGCTTGTCTGCCTCCTGCTCTGTCCCACTGGCCTGTGCCCTGCAGGCAGTGATGGGATGCCAGGGAGCTGGATGGCCTTGTCTAAGTGGCTTTTACTCTGGTGCCTGCCGATTTCTCGGCCTCCAGATATTGAACACTAGGTCCTTAGTGATATTGGTTCACATCCTTATAGTTTTGCAGGAGTGATTTGGTCACTTACTGTGCTGCTGTTTGGGAGAGGATCAGTACGGCTTTCCTTCACCATTGTATCCTTTGAATAAACCAAGGATGTCGTGTAATTGTAATCCCATTCCTTTCTAAATGTCCTCTGCAGATTTTAGTATGATCTTTTATTAGTCTTACAACAACACTGTGCGGTAGGCAGTGGGACAGATATTATCTCATTTTCGACATGGGAATCTGAACATCATTAGCAGTTACACAGCTAGAACTTAGATTTCTAACCCAGTTGTTTGTCTGCCCAGAGAGAAAGAAATTATGGCCTAAGCAGTCTCTTCTGGGGAGGTGAAAAGCAGCTTCATAGGAAAATCACAAGTAAAGCCTAAAGACCCTGTAGGAAATACTGAGAGTGCAAAGTTGGGATCCAACTCCAGAATTCTCTAGGGAACAGGAGTTTTGTCTTCAATTTACAGTATTTGTGTTGCAAATGGCTATTCCTGATGGAGCAGTGAGTACAGACCGTCCTTTATCTGGGATTGGAGGCATCTAGGAGTTTTATTTATTTCAGATTGGTCAGGGATGTTTACCTTCTACAGTGATGGACATTCTCTTCCTTCATTAGCTATTTAAGGATTTCTCTATGATACCTCCCCCTCAACACACACACACACACACACACACACACACACACACACATTACTGCTGCCTCAGTTATTTCTCTTACAGCTTAAGAATGTTCTCTTTGGAAAGGGTTTTCTCTAAGAGGAACTCCTCACTCACAATTGGATAGTTTGTAACAAAACTCACCTTTTCACTCTGTTTGGGAAGAGTTAGGAAAGGTATCACAGGGTGGTAACATTTGATCTTGCATTTGAAGGATGAGGATAGGCATTTCCCGACATATTTCTTAGTATTTTCAGAAAATTTCCTTCCTTCTGCCAGTCCAATGAATTTTTATGTTATTGTAACTACAGAAAAAAAAAATTTATTCTAGAACTTTAGAAATAGAGCCCGAGTGCACTCACTATTCCAGAAGGAAAACCTGCATTTAATGTTGAATAATCATTAGGTTAGCAACAAGAAAAGCGTTAATTTCAAATACGGCAAAAAAATTCTGCTCTATTTCATATACACCTAACTTCTTTCTGGAGATTATTGCTTCTCTTCTCACATGTTTTACTTCATATATATATGAAGTACATATGTGTGTGTGTGTATATATATATATATATATGTATAAAGCAATTATATATATATATATGTACACACTTCCAATTCTGGAACTCCCTTTTCTTTTCTGCTTTTCTTTAGGACCAATAAATGGCATTTTCCAAGGTACCTTCTTTAGAGTCTCTTTTCAATTTTGAAATAACATCTGAATTTTTAGACACCAGGCTTTATTAGTGAAGAATGGATAGCATTCTCTTATTTTATCCTACTAATTACCAATCGTAATTTCATATCTTGCTTTCCAGCCTGTTCCTCAGTTAGACTTGGGGATAATGAAGAAGTTTTCTAGGGGCATCTCAAAAATGACTTGGGACCAGACACATACGCCATTTGCAGCAGGTCCATACCTTGGCTGGTGATAAAAACTTCCCTTCCAAGAGTTCCTGGCAGTATAGGATTTAACCATCTGCTGTAAAACTTGCCTGACAAATATCTTAAATGTTTACATTTTGATGTTATGTCATTAATTTAATGGAATAGACATCATTCATTACAGTCTTTCTCCCTATATGTATTCTAAAAATTACTAAATTTCTTGTAAATACACAATATTCCAGGATCTCCACGCATCTCAGATAATATTTTATATATTCTTTCCATTAATGTCTAACAGTGATTTAGGAATACCAAGCACTCAACAAATACTTGACTGAATAAAGAAAATGCATGAGTTAATGCATGCATCCATGAATGAATAAATAAATCAGATGACCAGATAATTCTTCTGGTGTTTTCTTCTCTAACTCTCAAATCTCCACCCCCTCTCCATTGGCTACTCTGCCAAACTTTTCCCCATCCTAAATCAGCCTGCCTCTCTGCATTAAACCCTGACTTACATCTCTCCTTCCAGTCACCTGCAAACTTTTAAAAAGTATAGTCTAACCTTACTGCCTGCACTTACTTTCCTGCTTACTCCTTGATCACTCCAGTTCTTTCAGCTCCACTCTGCAGAAATGGCGATCTTGGGGGAGATACACAGCATCTCAGTCACTAAGTTCCATGACCTCTGTTGAATCCACTTTCAAACAGAATTTGCACTTCACTTCACCTTGTTGAACGCTCAGTCATTATTAAAACTCTGCTCTGGAGGCCCCTCACGTACTATCCTGGTTCTCGTACAGTTGTGATTTGGTTATTTTTGTTCATGGTCTTTTCCTTGGTCCCTCTTTAATACTGTGTTTGGCCTTGGATTTCTCCTTCCTATTCTGTAATCTCTTCCTGGATATACCTTGCTATGTTATACTTAATTCCCAAGGTCTATAGGTATATCCAAACTTATGAAGACCTTTCTCACACATGATGTAAAAATCCCTACTGTCCCTGTTCTTCAGAAGATTTATGCAAATATTTAAAGTTTTGTGCAACAGCTGAGAAAGCTGGTATCCTTAAAGCTTATTATTTATTTGTTTATTTATTTTGGAGGATGGCTACCTCTACTTGTAATCCTCTAGGCTTTAATGAATTACAAGAATATAATCTATATGTTACTAATTGCTAGTACCAAATTTTTTTCAGGAAGTAAGAGAAAACACAGATTATCAGGCCATCTTCTTTTAAGAATGGAGATTGCAAACTTAACCAACTTCTGGGAAGTGTAAGATTTCCTTTTCTCTCCAGTAACACCCTTGCCGGAAAATGCTAAACTCTTGGTCTCACGTGCACGCACTGAATTAGATACATTCTAGGCCACCAGAAAACTCAGCTCACATTCGATACACTAAGTACTAACTCATTTGGATTATTATTGCAAACACTCAGAAGTCTCTGCTGTGAAGAGGCGGTACGTGGTTGCCGGTGAACCGAAGTCTTAGCTTTGGGGTAGATAAAACGATGAGACACTTCTTTAGCAATATGCCCTTCTATGTGCATTGTTCTTTGTATGGGCAGTGTTTTGTGTTTACGGATTTGCATCAGGATATCTGTGTGTCTGTGTATCTGTGGAGCTAAGGAACAGCTGTTGCCACTCCACCTGGTGTGTACATTCAAACTTAGACCGCACCACTCTCTGTTGTCCCCAGTACAGACTGAATGTTAGTTGCCATTTATTATCACAGTTGCCTTTTTATTCTTATTGTAGGGAGGTATTTTCTTATACCCAAGTGTCTGTTAAAAGAATATCCCCATGAAACACAGAAAGTACTATATCTTGTGGTACATTTTTGGGGAACACCTGAAAATTATTTCTCACTTAATATGCAAGCGGAATGCATCTCTGTCAGGTTTATTGTTCTAGTTGTATATTTTGAGTATAGTAGGCTTCACTCATTAATGTTTCCTCTTGTGGCCCATGTTGGCTTTTGATTTGTCATTTCTTAGCGTCCTCTTCATTTGTTTACCCTCAGCATCCTGTAAATGCTGCTAAATAAATGATTTTTAGTGGTTGCCATATTCACATTGTATTTCAATGTGTAATGATGATTTTTACACTTGTTATAAAAATATTAACGATTAAAACAAACAGATAAAGTGAAATTATATACAAGGTTCATTCGAAAGATTAACATAGAAAAATCAGGACCTGAAGGGATCATCTGCTTCAGCTTGCTGCCTTCCTGCAGGTTTAGTGATGAACAGTAACGGTAACAACAGCGACAGCAACAATATAGCAGCATCTCTGTGGTTTTGGGTTTTTTTTTCAGGTTACAAAATGGTTTCGCATGCATTTTATGAAATTACGGGAGGTCCAGAAATGGTGATGTAGCCTTTTTTCCTCCATCTTAAAATATTACAAAAAGAAGACCTAGCAAGGGAGGACCTATGGGTAGGCCAGACATAGAGGAAATGGGAAATCCCAGCTGGGCCGCTGATCCCACTGGTAACAGCATTTTCTGCCTGACAGAATGTGAGAATACAGTTCAGTGTCTCAGAAGTCTAATATTGGGGTAGAAGGTGTGTAATGTTGCCTCATATTGGCAGTAACCATGTCTATTTCATTTTCCATTTTCTCACATCTGCACTGTGAAGTCACCACTTCACTTGGTGTTTTTTGTGAGTACAGGAGGGTAGGGTTTTGAAAATCTTTAAGTTTTACTGTATCTAAATTTCCAAGCTATAACGCATCTAAAAAGTTTCCTGAAAATACACTGAGCGGTTATTTTCGTTAGGTAATACTTCCTACAGGGAACCAATATGAGAATTCATTTGTTTACATAAAGATAGATAGATAGACAGATGGGTGATAGATAAAGATTAAGCCCTTATTGTGTGTATAACACCTGTTTCATACTATGGAGGAATGAAAGAAATATAAGAGGAAATTGATTGAAAAGAACAGATATACGCTACCTTCTACTTTATATGCTCACCTATCTTCGTGTGTTCATAGGGGTGAGAAATCTCATAGGTCTGGATGCTCACGAAAAGAAAGAACAGAAGAGAGAAGAGTGAGAGGGAATTCTCAGAGTGGGGAGGCACATTGATTGTGAAGATAAAGACTGTGGGATGTTTAATTGGAACGTCTTATCACAAAGAGACTGGCAAAGGTGGCAGCTAGCACCTTGATACTTCAAAAAAATAGATTCATTTGCCTATGGTGGAAGGATATTTCTCTCAAAAAGTAATTCAGTGATGCATTTTTGGTTCCTTTTTGTAGACGTTATGCTTCTTATTGAAACAATGATTGATGCTAATAACTATTTGAATGCCAGATGCGTGTGCCTTTTGTGCCCTTCCCAGGAACCACAGTCATCCCTTCGTGACTTTGCTATGTCATGGTCAACCACTTCAGCCTCAGTTAGACATGATCTGTCCAGTGGATTTAGGGGTTACAATTCAATGTGGGATTTGAATTGTAATCGTCCATCACAGTGAAAAACTGTCAGTTCTAATCAATCTGTCTTTATTACCATTTTCATCATAATTCTCACTGCTCTGTTTTTATATAAGGTTGCCATTACCACCTGGAGCTTTTTCAGGACTCTGGAAGAATCAGGAGGCATTCAAGCATTTATACTTTGAAAAATTTCCTGTAAGAACTTTATTGTACTTTTTTTTTTAAATCATCTTACACACTTCTCTATAGTTCTTGCCTATTAAGTTGAGTGGCTGGCTTTTAGAATCATGGATCACAAAGCAACTTTTAAAGGTTATTTGGACCAGTTTCCAGATCTCAGGGATAAGAATGCCCAAACCTCAAATGTCTAAATAAGTCATTTTAATATTTTTTATCAATCTCTGGACATAGAAATTTCTCCATTTCTCTTAGCAGCTTTTTCTGAAACGTAACAGCCTTTCATATCAAGAAAGGTTTTGTTAAATTAAAACTTCAGGGGACTTTCTGTATGATTCCTCACATTGGATTCCTCTGCACGGACTGAGAACATCTGATCAGAACTGGACACTGTCATTAGAACCTCTTTACCTCCTCTCCCCCGGTTATGTGAGCAAAATTTGTTCTGTTTGCCAGAAGTTGTATTTTTTTAAATCCCTTTAGCTATTACTGACATTCTTTCCTGAGTGTCCTCTGAGTTCTTTATTTTATAATACAGATACAGGATAGAGACAGTGTTCTCAACGCCTAACCTCCAGTGCTCTGGATAACAAACAGTATCTTTCTGTGTTCTGTTTTATCATTTACCTATTACTCTGTGGTTTGTGTTTATAACAGCACATAATTGATAATAGGCGAAAGGGTCCCACTATCTATCATCTTTCTGCTGTTTCTTCGCTTCTATTTCTTTCCCTGACAGAGATACCTGGTCCTCATTTTACACTGGGTAAAAAAGAATCAATGATTAGAATTTCATTTAAAAAAAGGTGAGTCTATTTAGCATTTTTGTGAAGGACAGCTAACCTAATCAACTAGACAAATGACGAGAATTAAAATAGCTTCCTTTAGAAAGACATCTCAGGGTTAAATGACCTCAGTAGCCAAGATTAAACATGCCCCAAGGGACTGTGGCAGAGAAGATTTGTCAGTAGAGTTGACTCCAATCAGCCCAATCTATCTGCCTGATGGGCCGCAGTCAAATCACCAGAATACTGATGTGATTAATTATAACCTGACAGTGGTTCATAATATGTGCATGTGGTTTTCAGCATGACCGCCTTTAACACTGAAAGCTCCTTCAAAGCCCCATAAACCATAGTTTATGATTAAACTATATGTAGTGAATCTATACTCTTGTCTTGTTACCCTGACCTCAACCCTTTCATCTAAGGATTTAATAACAGCACAGAAGGGTTCTATAACTTGCTCCCAGTTTAGAAGTAACAGAGCTGACATTTGGACCCATATATTCTGGCTCCAGAGCCCATGTCTTTACTTTACTCTCTGATAGTAATTGCAGTAAGAGCTGCCAGTTATTCAGGGCTCATGATGTGCCAGGGTCTGCCCTTTTTAGATGCTCCATCTCATGTATGCTTCTCACAGCCTTATAAGGTATGGTCCGTTACCCTATTTAACAGACGAGCATGCTGAGTCTTAGGAAGATTTAGAAACACAAATAGTGACTCACCTGGATTTGTCCTGAAGCCCATGCTTGTAATACAGGTATTAATGTAACTCAGAAGCATTAGGGGAAGTAATATTTATTTCTTTCTACTTCTTATTCTTCTTGATTTTTCATTCTATTGTGATAGCTGGACCAGTGAAGATGTACTGCTACTCTTGAGTCGATAAAAAAAAATGAAATTTTATACTTACTATTTAACTATATTTCACTGAGGCTGCAGTGCAATCCAAATCTGTGTTAACAAACTAGTGGTCTATTTTGTAATTATTCATAGAGAGCTTTAATGCTTTTAAAATTTAACACAATTAAAGAAGAAATTTATCAGAGAACTACTTTGCAATACCAAAGTATACTGGAAATATTGAGCTATTACTTCTCCATTAAAAGGAAGAAATTGGGTTCATAAGCTTTACAACTCTCAGTTCAAACACTTAACGTGAACATATATAAGAACACTTTTATTCTTGGCTGTTAGGGGAGCAGAGAGATTCTAGTAGGCTTTCAAAATCAAAAATAGTTTAATTCCATAGGCTAGTTATGAAAAAAATTCAAATGAATACAGTAAACCTATTTCTATCACATTTTATATTTTACCAAGCTTAAAAATGATTTCATTACCTAATACTACATGCTAATCAGACATTATTTATTCTTATTTTCAGGGATACTATGACACCATGGATGCTGGTTACATGGATGAAGAAGGTTACATATATGTTATGTCTCGAGTTGATGATGTGATAAATGTTGCAGGTCACAGGATTTCTGCAGGTGCCATTGAAGAGGTATTGATGACTATTGGTCTTTTATTCCAGGTAGTATTTAGGGACAGAGCTGAGCTGAAGTCAATACTGAGGTTGTCAATATTGAGGTTAAGTCATTCCACTTGGAAAATTTCCAGACCCTTCCTTTGAAGCATAGGCTCGGTTGGTCACTCTGGTATTTCTCTCACCTCACTTTCTCTCCTGTGGATTTTCCTGTTCTCCAGATTCCCCGATTCCTGCCTGAGTGGTAGAGAGGAATTTTAAGCACTTACATATATTTGTAATTTATGGGAGAGTCTATATACATTTGCTTCTTGATCCTTGCTGCTTGATTGCTTCTAGCTTCTTGATTTGCACCTGTTGATAGCCAGGTATACATATAGTCTTTACTGGGTGTGTGATTTAAACATTTTATTGTACTCTTAAATCCTGAGAATTTTCTTCCAATGTAAATTACACACAGTCCCCAGAAGAGTATTTTAAAATGTTTTCAATTTTTTTTACCTTAAAATAGAGTAAAATCCTCCTTTTTATTGTATAATACTATGAGTTTTTTACTTATAGTATAGATTCTTGTAGCCATCACCAACAACCAGGATGCAGAAAAATTTCAACACTGCCCAAGAATTTCCCCATAATGTCACCTTTTTATTCTGACCTTCCCCACCCCTAACCCCTGGGAACCACTAATTTTTTTTTGTCGTTCCTATGTTTTTTGGTTCCTATGTTCTAGAATCTCATATAAATGGAGTAATACAGTATGTAACCTTTGGAGACTGGGCTATTTCATTTAGGAAAGTGCGTTTGAGATCCATTCAAGTTGTGTGTATGTCGATTATTTGTCCTTTTATGTTGCTGTGCAGTATTCCACTGTGTGGATGTACTAACCCATTTATGTTTCCTTTACCCATTAGAGGATATTTTAAGTGCTTCTAGTTTGAGGCAGTTATAAATAATGCTGCCATATACATTCAAGTTCAGGTTTTTGTGCAAAAATTAGTTTTCATTTCTCTAGGATAAATGCCTGTAGTGAGTCTGCTGGGTTACATGTTAAGTGTATGTTTAGGCTTATAAGAAACTACCAAACTGTTCTCTAGAGCGGCTGTGCCATTTTATATTCCCACCCATAGTGTCTGAGGGGGTCTGTTTCTTCCCATCTTCATTAGTACTCAGAACTGCCATTGTTCTTTATTTAAATCATTCTAATAGATGTGTAAAGATATCTCATTGTGCTTTGAATTTGATTGTCTGTAATGACTAAAATGTTGGAAACCTTTCCTTGTGTTTATTGGCCATCAATGTTCTTCTCTGTCATTAAAATCTTCTGCCCATCTTTTTAAAAATTGGGTTGTTTTTCTTATTGTTCAGTTTTGAGAGTTTTTAAGGTATTCTGGATACAAGTCCTTTGTTTGATATGCAGTTTGAAGATATGTATTTTTTTCCTGTCTGTGGCTGGTCTTTCTATTCTCTTAAAAGTGCTCTTAATAGAGCAAAAGTGTGTTTCATATTGATGAAGTCTAATTCAGCATTTTTTTCTTTTATAGATGATGATGTTTATCGAAGAACTCTTTCCTAACCCAAGGTCATACTTTCTTCTTTGTTTTCACCTAAAATTTTATAGTTTTACATTTTATATCAATTTACCTTTACATTTTGAGGGGTTTTTTTGTATATAGTGCAAGATATAGGTTGAGGATTTTTTTTTAATGTGGATGCCAATTCTTCCATGTGTTATATGTTGCAAAGACTGGACTTTCTCCATTGAATTGCCTTTGCACCTTTGTAAAAAATTAGCTGACAGTATTTGAGTGGGTCTATTTCTAGAGTATCTCTTGTTTTATTGATCTGTGTGTTTATCTTTTCACCAATACTATTCTGTCTTGATACTTTATAGAATGTCTTAGAGTTGAATAGTGTCCATTATTTTCGAAATCGCTCCACTTTTCAAAAATCGTGTGGATATTCTGTTCCTTTACTTTTCCATATATATTTTAGAATGAGCTTTTCTATAGTTAAAATAAATCCTGCATGGATTCTGATTGGGATTGTGTTAAATCTATAGATGGATTTGAGAAAAATTGATATCTGGGCTATACTGAATTGTCCAATTCATGAACTTTGTATGTCTTTGCATTTATTTAGGTTTTTTTTGATATGTTTCACTGACATTTTATACTTTTTAGTGTGCAGATTCTGAACATATTTTCTTTTTTTAAAAATTTATTATTTTATACAGCAGGTTCTTATTAGTTATCCATTTTATACATATTAGTATATACATGTCAATCCCAATCTCCCAATTCATCTCACCACCACCACCCCACCCCACCCCCGCCGCCGCTTTCCCCCCTTGGTGTCCATACGTTTGTTCTCTACATCTGTCTCTCTATTTCTGCTCTGCAAACCGGTTCATCTGTACCATTTTTCTAGGTTCCACATATATGCGTTAATATACGATATTTGTTTTTCTCTTTCTGACTTACTTCACTCTGTATGACAGTCTCTAGATTCATCCACGTCTCTACAAATGATCCAATTTCTGAACATATTTTCTTAATTTATACCTAAGTATTTAGTTTTCTGAGCTATTGTAAATAGAATTTTTTTTTAGTTTTGGTTTCCAAGTTTTCATTGCTAGTGGATATAGAACTGCTATTGACTTTTATGAACTGATATGTATCTTATGATCTTGTTAAATTCATTTACTAGTTCTAAGAGTTGTGTGTATATGTGTGTGTATGTGTGTGTTTGTATTTCTTGGGATTTCCTGTGTGGACAGTCATGCTGTCTGTGAATAGAGATAGTTTTATTGCTTGCTTTCCAATCTGAATATTTTTTCTTTCTTTCTCTTGCCTTTTTGAACTGGTCAGAACCTCCACTATGATACTGAGTAAGAGTGATGAGAGCAGTTACCTTCGTCTTGTTCCTGATCTTAGGGTAAAAGCATGCAATATCTTACCATTAAGAATGACGTTACCTGTAGATGTTTCTGTACATGGCCTTTATCAGATGAGGAAGTTTCCTTCTATTACTAATTTGCTGGGGTTTTTTCTTTCTTTTTTTTTTTTTATCTTGAAAGAATGTTAAATTTTATCAAATGCTTTATCTGCTTCTATTGATATGATTGTGTGGGTTTTCTTTTTAAGCCTGTTAATATGGTGAATCACATTAATTGATTTTCAGCTGTTGAACCAGCTTTGCATTGCTTGGGATATACCTCACTTAGTTGCAATGTATTATTGTTTAATACATTGATTTTTTTTTTAATTTATAGTAATCTTTGCTGATCGGAAGTTGGCTTTGTGTGGTAATCATGTTTTTAATAGTGTTTGTATCATTTATCTTTTTCCATCCTTTCCTTTTTAATATATCTAGATCATTATATCTCCTGTGGCCTTTTTGTAGATAACATAGTTGGGTCTTGTTCTTATTTTAATCCAGTTTTACAATTTCTATCTTTTAACTGGTGTTTTTAAGACCATTAACATTTAACTTAAGTATTGATATATTTATGTCTCCAAGTTTATTATTGGTTTCCTTCTTGCCTTTTCTCTTTTTTATTTCCCTCATGTTACATTTTCTCCCTTCTTTTAAGTCATTTGGTTCTTTTTTTGTAGCTTCTATTTCTTTGCTGAGAACTTCTCCATTCATTCCAAGGGTGCTTGCCCATACTTTCTGGACCACAGTTACTGTGGAGTTGTTAATATTTATCTTTGTTAATTTTATCCTAAATGTGCAAATGAGGCATTCTTTGTCAAAGACAGATTTCTTAATAATAAGTGTGTCATCGCTTTCTTACTCCCGGTCTTACCCCTAGGTGACCCAACAAGAGCCGATGGGAAATTTCCCTACGTAAGTAGCCAGCCACACCATAGATGAGAAATAAGGAAAATTATTTTTCTCTGCTTATAAAGAGGAAGGAGGCAGCTATCTTTCCCCCTCCTAAAGAGGTCTCCTTGGACACATAATAGCCTGAATCCAAACTCCAGTTCTTTGATATGTACATAACATCTCTCCAGGAGGCAGATAGCCCTGTGTGTCTCAACTTTTGCAACCTAGAAATGTTTCCAACTTCTAAGCCTTCATCTTTTTGACATGTAAATACCAAGGAAGATAGTGAGTGGGCCAGTCTGCCCAGCACCTTATGAGTTTAACCTAGGGATCTAGTCTAGGATGTAAGCATTTTGCCCACCCAGGGAAATTAGAAAATTTTATTATCCTTTCATATCAGAGCAATTATCTAAACAAACAGCTATAGATCAAATTCTCAAGGTATTTGAAGAGTCTCAGGAGGCTAGGGTTTTTTATAGGGCCAATGAGGAAATCTGGAAAAGTTTTATTCCCCTACAGATATAATAGCTACATTAAAATCTTTATCTGATATTTGTAATATTTGGATTGGGGTTTGGCATTTGTTGATTATCTTTTTTAAAGGAGTGTTTAGGTTTTCTAATTCTTTTCATGTCCAGTAATTTTACATTTTATATTTTGACTATTACTTTATGAGATTTTGGATCCTTTGAAAATCATCTGGATTTTTGTTCTTGTGATTGTTTATTTTAGCAGATGGTCAAGCCATTTAAGATCATACCACACGTCCTTACCCACTTTCTGTGGATTGTGGTTCCAACGTCAATTTTGTTTTCAAAGCCTTTACAGTGCTATTCTTGTACATCTCACTGTGTCTCTCTCCCAGAGGCCAATCTGAAACTCAAGTAAAGTGCTCAAAATCTGTGATATGCTGATTCTGGTTGGATTCATGCATATACAACTTTACAGTAGGCTCAGGACATCATACTCAGATTTAAAATATCCCTTTTTCTAGCTTCTTTCTCTCCACGATCTACTCTTCACTTTTTGATTCCCAGGGCTCCCCCTTACTGCTCTTCTCGGATATTTATAGCCTTCCCAGGGCTTCAGCCTCCCCGTACTCCTGCTGGAGTTCAGTCCTGCAAGGTCTACCTACCTAGCGTCCCTGGGGAGAGGAAGGGACTCTGTCTCTTTGTTAGCACTTGCCTGGTATAGGGCAGAGCTAGTCAACAGGGATCAACTCTCAGGAACTGGATGGCTGCTGGTGGGGAGGACAAGTGGTACTGAATCTTTCCTGGCTCTCTTGGTGTAAGATGGGGGAGTCCCCAGTGCTCCATCCCCAGGATCTGCTGCACAGTGATAGTGGAGAAGGGAGAGGACACAGCTTTTTGGCTGCATTCACCTGGTGAAAGGTGTGAAGAGTCAACAAGGTGGTTACAGCTCTGTAGGAAGGAAGAGGGACACTGCTTCTTCATTGGTGTCCATCTGGAGTAGGGACAATAAAATCAAAATGATTCTGTTTCCCAGCTCCTCTGCTCCTTTTCCTGGACATCTAGGTGGACACAGCAGGCATTTCTTAGGGCTTTTCCTGTCTGTACTTATTGACAGTTCCACATTTTTGACTGATATAGAACCCAGGCCAGAATATATAGGAGGCAAAATCAACAAACTAACGAACCATAACAACAATGAAAACCAAAAACTTCTAAACAAGCAAAAAACAAGGGACTCACCATCAGGTTGTCTCTCAGGTTCTGATAGAGTCTTCTGGTATGAATTTTTTTTTTTTTTTGCGGTACGCGGGCCTCTCACTGTTGTGGCCTCTCCCGTTGTGGAGCACAGGCTCCGGACGCCCAGGCTCAGCGGCCACGGCTCACGGGCGCAGCCGCTCCGCGGCACGTGGGAACTTCCCGGACCGGGGCACGAACCCGTGTCCCCGGCTTCAGCAGGTGGACTCTCAGCCACTGCGCCACCAGGGAAGCCCTGCTGGTATGAATTTTAGCCCAAAGTATTCCATCGCAATTAGTGGAAGTGATAAGATGGAATGTATTTACTCCATCTTTTCCAGAACCAAACCCAGAATAGTTTTCGAATGGAATGGGGCAAACTGCAGTTTAAATTAAAGAAAATGCTTGAAGCAGTATGACTGATAATGCAGTAGGATGAGAGTATGCAGAATCATAGTTCCCCTTTCTCTAATTAAAAAAATGGTCACTTTCTCAAAAGGTTGTACTTCAGCCCCAAATTAACACTTAACACTTCTTGTCATGTAGGCTTTTCTTTCTTTTTTTTTTTTTTTTTTTGGTACGCGGGCCTCTCCTGTTGCGGAGCACAGGCTCCGGACGCGCAGGCTCAGCGGCCATGGCGCACGGGCCCAGCCGCTCTGCGGCATGTGGGATCTTCCCTGACTGGGGCATGAACCCGTGTCCCCTGCATTGGCAGGCGGACTCTTAACCACTGCGCCACCAGGGAAGCCCTAGGCTTTTCTTTCTTAGTGACGGTCAATGTGATATTATTTGAGTAAAAGGAAATAATTGTATAAAATATTTTGGAACATGTGACTTTTATCTGCTGTTATAATATTGTTTTTAACTGACTGTGAATTTTGTGATAACCTGAAATTGAAATTTATGCTTCATGTATTTTGGTGTGTTGACAAAAGATGGTTCTGGCTTCAGGAACTTTTAATTTCTTGCTTATAGGAGATTACGTCCATTTCTGGCAGACTCAGCTAATCGAAATACAGAGATTACATATGCATAGCTCTTATTATCAGTCAAAATTCTTAGTTCTCTCTTTTATTTTTAGAATGAAGGGTGCCAACCTATTCAAATATATATTGTGCTTTAATGTTTCTACTGACATGCTTCTCACTATATGTAACAGCAGAGTGAGGCAGGCAGAAGATAGGCAGTTAAAACAGCAAAATTGAAAAAACTGTGCCAGAATCCATGACATCTAACAGGAATTTTGTCCCCGGGTCTTAGAGTGCTCATAGCATGTAACAGGACACTTCTCAGCCTTAAACCTTCTTGAAGTGAATGTCTCCCTTTATATGAATTAAATGATTAACTCTTTATTGTATATTTATGTCTAATAAGGAAATTAATATCTCAATTCTGGGTTGTCTTCTCCATGTTAGAATCTATTAGAGGGTTGAAAACCAACATTTTTACCGGCTTTTTCCCAGCTCCTTAGTAAAGTTGCTTAACAAATTGATAATATGTACATGAAATGTTCATATTAATGACAGCTTTTACTAAACTGCCCAAACCTTATTTTATATTTAAATGCTTTTCTGGGAGTCTTAATAATGAATGCTGGATTCCACTTTGATTTTTTGAAATAGGACTTGAGGGTCTTAAATCCATTGGGAATATTATTTATAGAAAATAAAAATAGACTGAATGTCTATTTATATACAGTGAAAATATCTGAGCTTTTTCAGTTGCCCAAAGTAACATTTGACAAATTTATCACCTTACATAAGACTAAATCAAACAGAAATTCTACTAAAATGACTACATCACAAACATTTCAGGAAACACTGTGTTCTTTTCTGTTCTCGACATAAGAAAATAGAGTCCTACAGTGGCTTTTAGAAATTTAAGAGGACATTATCCTTGCATATCCCAATGCATGTGAGGGCCTTCTATAAATATCCAGTAATAACCAAATCTATTTGAACAGCTGATTAATCTTTGAAAGCCTACCATCTAGCTGGACAATTGGGACACTTAGGTGGAAGTTCAAGGTATTCTTAAGAAAAATGTGTCCTAAATCTGCTAGTTCAGGTCATGCGAGCTCAAGTTACTAGGAGTCAATGTGGTCCTTCTGCTTAGTTCTTTTTCACTGTTGTGGGCAGATCTTTTCATGCAGAGACATCTCCAGGGAACAAATTGGGCTCCCTGATTTCATTCTTCCCTTGTAGCTTAAGATTTAGTTTGTTAAATAATCCTACGAGTATCCTTGGAAACTTGGAAATCTGGTGTTAAAATACTACATTTAAAGCCTAGGGCAGTGTTCGCATACAGTTTTCCCTTTCGAAGGTTATTCTGACCAAAGCATCACTGTTTGTTTTTCAAGCTAGCTATTTTGTTCACTATTTTAGGAATAATTTCTTCAAGATTGAATATATTTCCATAAAGTGCATATTCAACAAAGATGCCATGCAATTTCATTTCTACCCAACATTAAATGACTGCTGGATGTAAATAGTTGTAAAATTGCTGAATATTTTCCTGGGCACTGATATGAATATTGATGAAGATGTGGAATCTGGCAGTTTCCTAGGTGACTTCATTGTCAGAGGAGGTAAAACAATATTCCTCCTCTTCCCATAGCAAAGACAATCTCCCTCTGCAGAGTGTATTTTACAAGGGTGCTTGATTTAAACTAATTTTTTTCTAAAATTAAAATAGTTAAAACATAATTAAGAAACCTGTATAATTTAGCCCACTAAAACCATAAAACCATTTAAATCAAATAAAATTTACACAAAGATGGCAGTACAGCAGAAACCAAGAATGACAGTTACTTGCCAGGCCTGTTACCATAACATTTATATGCTCACTTTGGGTGAAACAATTACCTTTTAAGTTGTGTCACTTTTTTTGGTACTTGAATGCCAGTTAACCACAGATACTTCATGGATTTTATATGGAGGGAATACATGAATGTGGCTTTTGATTTCCGCCCCCCCCCCATAGGACATTTGGTGGGCTTCTGTCCCAATATGTTGCCAAGATATATTTTGATGCTTTCCCTTTTCACAATTCAGTTGTTGAAATCATTATTTGGCATGCAAATACTGTTTGTGGAGCCAACACAGAAAGCTGCCTCTCTTCCTTTATGGCATCTTTTTAACACTGATAGAATAATATAATGTTTTATCCACTATAATGAACTTCATTTACAGATGGCACGGAATTCTGGAGAATGACATGTTTCTCACAGATTTTTAAGAATCATATCTTCAGTTGGCAAAAAATGGGAAACTTTGATATTATAAGGAATTGTGTTATATATTACTTCTGATTTTAAAATACTCTCTCTGCCCTTATAGAAAACCAGTCAGCGTTTTCCCATCCACTTCTGAAAACACTGAGACCAAGGATGGAAGTTAAAATAGCAAGGTGAAATCATGGCAGACTAGAAGTTTTGTTGTTCAATTTAGTTAAAATTATAGTCATACTGGTTAGGTGCAAAATATCTAGATGTATGATTTTTTTTTTTACAGTGATTTAAACTGTAAAACTTCAAAAACTCAGGTATAGAAGCACCAGTGAACACTTTAAATAAATGGGCTTTTGACCATTAAAACTCTGGTTAGCCAGGTAAAAGTATTTTTCTCTATTCATTAAGGGAATACTAAATAGGATTTAAAGGATTGAACCTACCAAGTCTGTGTCCTACCTGCTATAGAGAAGTTATTCTCTTCCACAGGCTGGTGACCGTCAAGACTAACTGCCCAAACAAAGCTCTGACAATAAAATGTGTCTCTACTCTCAACGTACAGACTGAAAAGAAAATAAGAACTTAACAAATGGGAAACATTTTGAGAGTTCACACTGAAGCAGTGAGAGAAGGTGGTATTGTATGGTCTATGTAGTATGTGTTTTGCAGAAGCTTTTGAGTCAGGACCAACTAAAGGAAAGGGCGTAGACACCTTTACCTCAGCAATGAAGTTAATAAAATATATAGTACAAAAATCATTTATCACGTACCATCCTGAGCACTGCAGGAGTCAAAAGCTATGTGGATGGCAGCCCTCACAACTGAATACTTCAAGGCTGATGCTCACAGTAGGATACGGGGCAATGTTGATTTGAATGCTTAATTAGGGGCAGTGTGAGATAGTCCACTGGGTTTGTACCAAACATTCTAGCAGTTCATTGAGTCTTCTAGGAGTTCAGAGAAGAGAAAGCTCATTTTCAGCTTGGATTACTTGTTTTTTTCCCTAGAAAGTTTGGGATTTTTAGTGGCATGTCCCGGATTTTGTTGGTTTTTCTCTTCCCTCTCTGACTGTACCTTTATAGTGCAGTTTGTCAGCTTTTCCTTTTTCATACGGTCCTTAGATGTTAAGAGTTCTTTAAGGCTTTCACCTTTTCTTCTCACTGCTTTCTCCCCAAATAATCTCATCCATGTGCATAGCTTTCATTGTCATCTATACATTAATGGCATTCAAGTACACATTTTCAGATTAAGATTCTCCTCAGATCCAATTGCCTTGACTTGGAGGTCTGAAAGGTACTTCAAATGGAATATCTCCAAGATTTAATACATGATTTTTCCTCCCAAGCCTAGCCCTCACCAGCATTTTCTGGCTTAGAAAATGACACCACTATCCAACCAGCTACTCAAGCCAAAAACCACAGAATCATCTTTAACCCCTTTGACTTCTTACTTCATATCCCATTTATCATCAAATTCTGTCCATTTTACCTCTAAAAACTCTGGAATCTTTTTATACCCACTACTATAACCTTAGTCTACTATTGTAGCCTCTCTGGGTGTTTCCCTGGGTAAACGATGACACCCACCTTCAACAATCCTCTATTTATTCTTCACAATGAACCAAAGTAAGTTTTTGTTTTTCAAAATCCACTCTGAAGTGAAAGTAGCCAATCTGTAAAGGCTCCATATGTAGGATTCCAACTATATTAACATTCTGGAAAAGAACTCTGGAGACAGTAAAAAAGATCAGTGGCTGCCAGGAGTTATTGGAAGGTGAGGGATGAATAGGCAGAGCACAGTGGATTTTTAGGGCAGTGAATCTACTCTGTAAAACACTGTAATCATGGATCCGTGCTGTAAAACCCATAGGGTGTACAACACCAAGAGTGAAGTCTAACGTGAACTGTGGAGTAGAGTGAGAGTGATGTGTCAGTGTTGGCTCAGCAGTTGTAACTCTACTGCTCTGGTGAGGGATTTTGATGGTGCGGAGGCCGTGTGTGAATGGGAGCAGGGGTTATATGGGAAAAACGTACTTTCTGCTGCTCCATTTTGCTGTGAATTTAGAACTATTCTGAAAAAATAAAGTCTGTTAAAAAATCCATTCTGATCTTGCATCGCCTCCTTACCTCCTGAAAGTGCTTTATTACCTTCCGATGCTACTAAAATAGTTGGAAGCCCTTCACATTCACAGCCCTTTTCTATCTCTGTAGCTTCATTTCCTCTTACACCATTCTCACTTTTGCTCTCTGCTCTCCAGCCACACTGGTCCCTTTTAGATTTGAATGGTACAAGCCCATGCTTCCACAGGGCTGTTGCCCCTCCCCTGTATGCAAGGGTCCTTGCATACGGACCCTTTAGACCTGAGCTCATCCTGAGTCACTTCCTAAGGGAAGGCTTCTCTGAGATCCATATTCTTCTGCCACGTTGGTTGCTTTGGTTCTATCTCTCATTTACAAATCCAAGTTATTTCCCCAAAGATTGTACCACTTTACATCTAGACATTCACAGTAATTAAATGTTCACAATTATTTATTAACATCACCCTTTGCTACTAGACTGTAAGCACCGTGAGACAGTACCCAGCTTATTTTTGCTCACCACCAAGTCTACTGCAATATAGGAGGTTGGAGGATAGGAGGTATTAGTAAATGTTTGTTGACTGAATGCATGGAGGAAAGAATGAGGACTGCCAAACTTGCCCTTGGTTACAAGTTTGCTCACTGTTTTCTCCAGCCATAGGGGTTTGGAGTCACTGAAATATATATTAATCTCTCAGAAAAGAACTTTTTGAACATTCATTTTTAAAAGTCCCATCACAGCAGATTTTTTTTTTTTCTTAATCCTAAGCTTCTGTATTTCATGTGGTTACTCTATTCTCTGAGTTCTTGTGATTCCAGATAGAAATTTGCTTTGCTCTTTAAGGCATTTAGAGCTTAGGGTGAACAATATGAAAATGGTTGGTCAACAGTGGTGATTATCTGATGTCAGGGCTTCACTCCACGTGCAGCCTTTCCTCCACATCTTGGAAAATCCTCTCCGGATGGGTGGTCACTCAAGAAGATAAGTGTGTTCTGTTCATTGCTCAGTAACAGAGGTGGAAATAAAATCACCATTTATTTTTTAAAATTTTATTTTATTTACTTATTGGCTGTGCCATGCGGCATGTGGGATCTTAGTTCCCCAACCAGGGATCACTTCGGTGCCTCCTGCAGCGGAAGTGCAGAGTCTTAACCACTGGACCGGCAGGGAAGTCCCAAATCACTGTTTATTGATGGGGCTGCTTTGGGTTCCTCCGGAAGGTGTCCTCATGGTAGCCAGCACTGAAGCCAAAACACCATGAGGCCATCTGTTTTCCAAGGCTCATTGCAATTTGTTCCCAAGTGGTATCACTGCATAGTTTCCCAGACTTCATTAATAAACAATTGAGATGAAGAAATCATTCCCTTACTTTCCAGGTAAGCTAAGCAGTTTGTCTTAATTGCTTAGCCTTTACTGAGTGACTACCTGGGGATCCTAACCAATCACCTCAGTAATAGTGATGTGAATGGTGAATTGGTAGTAATTTTCACAGAGGTAGCTATGGGTTTTTAAGTTATCTGATGTGTACTATTTTCCCCAATTGAAATTATAAATATTGCATATATATGTGTATAGATATTCTAAATGAATGCTTGTTTTAAATTACAGTCTGTCCTTTCCCATGGCACTGTGGCCGACTGCGCTGTTGTTGGCAAGGAAGACCCTTTGAAGGGTCATGTCCCGTTAGCACTCTGCGTGCTGAAGAAAGGTGAGAGGTCTTTCTCCTCCCCGACTGCTGGGGCCCTGAATGATTAAAGTTAATTCAGAGCTTACCATCTGAACTTTCTCCCTAGATATAAATACAACAGAGGAACAAGTCTTAGAAGAAATTGTGAAACATGTTAGACAGAGCATTGGCCCCGTGGCTGCTTTTCGAAAAGCGGTGTTTGTGAAACAGTTACCCAAAACCAGATCTGGCAAAATTCCCCGCTCAGCTCTGTCTGCCCTTGTCAATGGCAAGCCATATAAGGTAAATTATCAAGGATGTTGAGTGCTTGGTTTTGAAATGTTTTCCCCCACTTCTTTGGTGTCAGCTAAGATCTTTCAATGGTTCTCAAGCATGAATTATATCCCTAAAAAACACGTAACAGTACTTTTTTTTTAATATTACGGGGGGAAAATTGCATAGCCATTCTCTCTGTAGGAATGAGGGTTTTGGATAGAAACACAGATTAAGACCATATACTTTTGATTATAAGAACCAGTATGTGAAAATATTTTACTGTTAGTAAATATGTCAAATTCAAACTTGTGGAAACTCAATCTTATTAAATTAAGGATAAATTTTCCTTCATTGCCGTCATTAGTGACTAATAGTGAGTGAGAGGCTGGCTATAGATATTTTGAAAATTCTAATTGATATATATGCTCATTATTTTTCCTGTTTTGAGTGAAAATTATTTTAGGTAATTTAGGCTGATTCAAGCATATGCATTCTTTTAATTTTTGTGCATATTATACATGCACAAATATATGTATTTTTAATCATCAAGATCTAATAAAAAGTGATGCAACGGTACGGAGTGGTTGTATGGGCAAATGCCAAAAAAAAAAACTTTTTCTATAGATGCTCATTGAAAGGCCCATAAAAGAAAGTACCATCTAGGACCAATAGTTTTGCTAACTGAACAGTTTATTTTACTATAGATACATTTTAAAATATTGAGTTCAAAGTTCCCTGTTTTTGAACCTTTCCATATGAGTATGATAAGATAATGGGGAATACAAGATTGCATATAATTGTTTAATTGTATAGAATGGAAGGGTTCAATGAAGCACCTTCATCTGGCTCTAATTTTCTTTCCAGATATCTCCTACAATTGAAGACCCCAGCATTTTTGGGCACATAGAAGAAATGCTGAAGCAGGCATTATGACTTTTTTTTCTTTTTTTGTCACTTTTCTAATTGGAGTTAGATTTTGGAATTATTTCCCAGAAATAAATATTTAAATAGAAATTACATGCAAACTGAAATGTAAATTGTAGAGCTTGGTCTAAAAACATCTAAAAACAATGTACGTGAAAACTAGTAAAAGGCCTTCTGTTTGATTAGCCCAATTAGCACTGTTACTGGTTACCTGTAACATTGCTCATTATAGATTTTCCAGAACTTTGATTTAAGAAAAATATATCTGACATACGATTTATAAAAATTGTACCCCCCAAAAAAACATTTTAATTGAAAGTGACACTAATATCGAGCCACTTGCTGAAATTAGGACTCTGCAGCTTTGACCCAAGACCTAAAACTCAAGTGAAGTCAGAAAACAATTATAATTTTCTTATAGAAATTCTGAATATTTTCTAATATTCTTGAGATGCCCACATGCATGGTTATTTTAAATGAAATGGATGAAATGGGACGTTTTAGGTAATCATCTAGACATGATTTTCTAAGTAGGAGAATCTGTCTAGTCACATATTTCCTGAGGGAAGGCTGGGTACCAACCAAGGTACAGCTTTCTTCAATCCTTTGTTACTTAGTCAAGGGGAATCACAGGCTGGCAGAGAGCATAGAGGTCAATTAATCCAATCTCTTTGTCATGGAGATGAGGGCTCTTTAGCTGACTGTATACTCTTAATGATTCCAGCTTCTTTTGGAAACAAGGAAATGTGTAGAAATGGGGAAACTGGCAAGGAAAGCTCTTAAGGAAGAAATGTAAAAGTTTTTACATTAGCTAAAAACCGGGAGGAGTTTTAAGAGAAACCAAAAATCCAGATTTTATGTGAAATCTCTAATTTTTAAATAACTCACTAAAAAAAAAAAATTGTCATATCCAAAGCACATCCTTCCATTTAAACTTCTGTAAAACTATTGAGCATTAAAAAAATAACTGAAAATTAGTCTTTGTTAATAAGCATATGATAATGTGCCAATTATCCAGAGTAGGTCGATATAGATAATTACTTATTTGGTTTACTTAGAGCTCTACATGAGATCAGTTATCAAAGAATACATTTAAACTCAAAAAATACCATACCCATGTCTTGACGGTTCTTAAAGTATTCCTCAGTCTTTCAGTCCATCAGGAACATTATTTTTAAGAGCAACTGTCTTAACATATAGTCTGGTAACATATCACAAAATATATATGAGCGATAATAGATAAGAGCTTATTGTTTGTTTCATAAAAATTGCTTACAACTTGTATAAAGACATTCTGAAAATGTTAGGATTTTTTGGACTGTAGCCTATAAGATAAATGGCTTCTCAAAGTAAATTGTTATTTGCTAAAATTGGCTTTTTGATTGTCACACCTGAAAAAATACATTTATCTAACTGCTCCTTTTAATTATTTTAGCAGACTGAGTTAAACTAATTAGATAGATATTCAGCTTATAATTTGAAGTTGTTGGGTTCCTTAAACTGTCTCTTCTCTTGAGTACATTTTATCTTATCACAACTGTAATCTTACACTTTTTAATGTCTTAGAATTAAGATGTATTACCTTCTTTTTTCATATAAAATTCAGTTAATTTGAAATGGCAAATTCTTTAGCCGATTGTGTATCATAGTTCATCTGCAAGGTATAAACCCAGGCATATACAAGAATTGTGTTAACGATTACATCTTTGATCCTCTTGCACATTTTTCGTGGTAATCAATCTGAGAGATACTTCAGCAAGCAGGCTTGGGTTATTTTCCTGTTGAGTGGGATTGGAAAACAGTGCACAAGACCGGGGAAGTGGTGTTTTCTTGTATCTGGTTAAAGAAAGTGATCTCCTTTGCAGGGTCAGAGAAAGTACTGCTCCTCTCACAAGACTGAATGTGGGGCAAGAAAGATACAGTCATCAGATTGCTTAAATTTTGGAAGAAAAAAAAAAGGAATTTTCTATTTTAATACTTACCATAAGGTACTTTCACTCAATAGTACTTAAAATATTTTGAATTAAATGTCTTTAAAAATAACAATATAATGTTACTAAAAAATGTAATTTGCTGAAATAAATTCTGCATGATCTTCTTTTGGTAGTTGCATAGAATTTTTTTACCGTAAGGTATTAAAATTAAAATGTAAATATTTTATTTTAAAATCTATAGAAAAGTGCCAATTAATTTATCTATTTTGCCTGTGAAAATGTACTAAGTGTATACAAATGAGAACTGCTTTACATTTAAAAGCAGTTTTATTTATATAAAATTATATTTGTAAAGGCTCTGATTATTAAAAATATGAAAATTCATAATGTTGATAGTTAAAAGGAAGAAAACCAAGGTTCTAAGCTTAATCCATGAAATGGGTTTTAGAATCTGGCAAAATGATCTTATACATCGAAGAATATTTTATGGTTTTTGAGGCAAGTAACTGGATCTTTTATATCCCTGTATGTTAGTCTATTTTAAATGGTTAATATCTCTTATTAGGTGATCTCTTAAAGGGGAAGAACTGTTTATGCAATTAAGTTGTGCAGAACAGTAGATACAAATCTAGTTTGTATTATTATGATACCATAGTTTCTATATTATATTTCATTTCTGTAAGTCAAGATCCCCATATTCAGACGAACTTAAAAAGCTCTTTCCCATTGTTTCTAATCAGGCAACATTTTTAGAAAATTTAAAATCACTTTCATAGGCAAGTTTAGTGCTCCCTCTTGTGGCAGACTCACTTTTGAAGCTAAAAGATTGATCACTAAGAAGAATGATTTTCATTATAGTTTAAGTAAAATTTTAAACTTTATGTGACTAGAAAACAAAGCTTAAACAGAGAACTGGAAGTATTTTTGTTTATTGACAATGGAGAGGGTTTCTGTTACCATTACCTTTTGAGTGAATCTGTTAAACAAAAATTGACATCAAAACAAATGTAATGTACGTGCAAACATAGCAAATTAAATACAAAAAAGGAATTACTAATGACAGGTCTTGCTGTTAATAAGATCAAGCAGCAGAAAATCAGCAGTTAGATAAATGGTATTCTTAAATAGATTTTACTTTGAAATCTCCCATATAAACAAAGAATAAACAACAGTAACACCACCAAATAAAGCCACAGGGAAGAGATTATTCTTCTATACTTTTATACACTATATATGTTAATCATTCTGTCTTATTTCCTCTGATAAGACTGACTTCAGGGAAGTCGCAACAAGGCCTTCTCGGCTAAGAGCATATAACGTTAGTTAGACATGAGTCTGGCTAATGCCCTATTACATTGACAAAAGGGAAAGGTTTCTGGGGTTTTGCTTTTTCCAGTGGAAATGACCTCAGACTCTGCAGTGGTTGACATTCACTGAACAGGGCTGGCTGGAGGTTCAAGGTATTTGGATGAACATGTGGTTCTTAGTAAAGAAGTTTTTTTTTTTTTTTTTTTCCCTTGGTCCATAGGTAATAAGAAGACATTTTTTTTTTTTTTATAAATTTTTTTAAATAATTGCTTTTGACTCTTGTAAACAGTTTGGCTTTGTTTCGTATTGAAAAGGAGATCGAGCCATCACAGTGCTATTTCTAAAGATATAGGACATCCCTGATTTCCTTTAAAGGTCTATTTTTGGCTCCAGTTCCAGGTTAAATCATTCTTTTTTACATGATCAGAGGCAGGTTTTCAGCTTTAAGGATTGACAGACTTAAAGGAGAAACATGTTGGAAGCATGAAACATGCTTCCAGGAAACATATCAATTTGTTACAATTCGAAAACTGTAAAAATGGTGGAATGGTAAAATACAAACAGTACTTGGAATTGTCAAATGTTTGCACTCAAGACTCCATGAACCATATATTTTATTTTTAAAAAAATCATATTTATATCCATTTACATAAGACTTACACATTTAAAAAGAAATGCATACACAGTAATACATAAATGCCAAGTATATTACAATAAAACATGAAAAACCAAGTGGCTCCATTTCATAAAAGCATCTGTTGTACAGAATTTATGATGTGGATGATGCTTATTATTCAAATGACTTAAGCATTTTCTTACAATTGTAGTAAACTAATCAAACTTAATATCTGACTCCCCCCAAAATCACATTTTCAGCTTAATAAACCATTAGTTGTGATTATTTCCTTAGAATTCAGTCTTCACAAAGGTTTTCACTGCTTATCTTCTTAGATGGTAGTGCACTTTAGGTAGAGTAGACTGAAAAGACGACATCTAAAATATGTAATGGACAGCATTAGTTTACTGAAAGATCCCAGATTGGAAAAATCTCCCTCTGCGACTCTTGGTGCACCTCCATGCATCCTGCCCACTTTTGTCCTAAGGGTAGGATATCATCTCAGGTCTAACCAATGGCTGTATGTAATTAATATTTGCTCCTCTCTAATTTTCTGCAGGCGAGGTTCATAAATAAGATTTGCTCAACTTTGTAGAAAGTATGGCAGTAATATAAACAAAGGTAGTCACAGAAAACCTCAGCAGTCCTTTTGAAAAGCGTACAGCTTGCTCATTAATAAATTGAGTTGAGTTGACCTATTCCATGGAATAGATCTGTATTCTAACTCATATATTTTAGAGCTCTTCAAAAGAGATCTTTAATTGTGACAAAAACATAATGATAATCAGTAACATATAAAGAATCTGGGTTAGTGATGTGGCATCACTGATTCTTTCCAGTCATAATATACTTAGGAAAAGATCACAATTACTATCCCGACACAAGAGATAAATGATATGTTCTGAATTGTGTTAATAACAAAAATGCTAATGTTTCCTCACAATAGAAATTGGTTGTCCCAGATTAACTTATTGGAAATAAATACCTTTATTCCATTTAATGGTAAAAACTAGGAAATATGAACTAGAATGCCAAGCACAAAATACAGATTATAAATAGTTAAAGAGTAATTCTACCCATCAGTCAAGAGCTAAGAAGCAAGCACTACTCAACATATTAAGTAGTCATTTGTAAATTAGTGAAGTATTCTAATTCTAGTTCCTGGTAAATTATCATGTTATGTGTAGAAACTATTACAAACAGTATTTTGGAAAGCCTCTTATTTAGCCAAATTATTACAAATTTTAGATCATGCCTAATAAGGTGCCAAATTGTATACCATAATTAAATTTTTAATGTTAGGGTTTTACATTCTGAAATTAAATCTCTTATCTGAAAGCTTTTTGTTTTATCATCAGCAGCTTCAAATAGTGACCCAAATAAGGCAGCATATCAGCTCCTATATTAGGCCCCAAAGACCAACAGTAAGTTGTGTGGAGCTTTTAGTTCAAGGCAATGAATAAACAGCACAAGATGAGCTGTTCCCCTCCCCATCCCTGTGCACATACTTGGTTCTAAATATTGCTCTAAAAAGTGTTTCTCCAAAATTTTAATTCATCGTAAATGGTAGAATATTTTGGTAAAGCACAGTTGTAGATTAAAAAATGTTTATGAGTTCTTGACATTTATTTTCTATGAAGACACAGTTTTACTAAGACCGGTTTCCAATAAAATTCCATTTTCATATGGATTTGGAATTAGATTCCATCAACTAGTATTTCTCGAAGTACAAATGCCTTATAGCTTATGATTTTATAGGATGGGTTTCTGTCCTGTCCGCCATTGTTATAATGTTATTTCACTTGGTTTCTATCTGCTGTAAACCCCAGATACTTAAAATTCCTATACGTTTTCAACAAGTATTAATCACATTGATGAAAAACAACATACCAGAAGTTCAGATTTTTCAGTTATACTTTTGTTTTTAATGTGAAATAACCTCCAAATCATTTTCCTGATTCTGCCACTATTTGACTCTGGGTACCTACTAAAATACTATTTGCTTATTTCAACTTCCCCTATATAAAATACTCACTTAAAAGTGTGTTATTCTGTAAGTGCCAAACTCTCACCAGTAAAATGCTATATGCATCAATATAAAGTGCTATGAAAAAGTAGAAACCAGTGTAGTAGCAACCCACTGATGTGTAATAAGATAGTGACAGGCCTCCAACAGATGGGCCTTAAACCATAGCAGACAGATGGTGATAGGAAATCCTAGATTAAGAGTTACAATGTAAAGAACTTTCCACTCTCTAGCAATTCAAAGGGGTTCTCTCACTTCTCTCACTCTTCGGCACAACGAAGAGTATTGTGTATATTTACTAGTCTATGTAGGTTCCACTTTTTTTGGTGGTTTTTTGTCAGCCAAGGAAAACTACTCACAGCAAGTCAGTGCTGCCTCCTTTGAGTGGCTTGTCAACATGAGTATGTGCGAACAGTGGAGTTGTCTAACCTCTGCAGTCTTGATGAAGGAACTGCAAATGGAGAAAAGGGCTTTAGAGGGACTTGGATGATTGAGTACAAAATTTCAGATGAGAAAGATTCATTTTCCCTGCATAAAGGGATCTGAACATATTAATAGACCTTCTTTCTCTCAGATAGAAGCCACTCATATTCCTTTTCTCAAGACAAGCTACTAAAGAAAATTTATTCCAGTGTGATTCACCTGAGCTTTCAAGTTGTGTATTCCTCCTTAGGTGAAATCTGTTAACAAGAACAGTTCCCCTGGGTGCTCCTGTTTTTGAAGCAAAGATTGCTCTTGGAGAATTCAGTATGATGGATTATCTTCCCCTCCAATACTGAAAAGCTGCTATACTCATTTTAATCATGTTAAATTGCTCATGAATTTTGCTAATGTGTTCCATAATAGTAACAACTTAGAAGAAATATAGATCAAAGATCATGGAATATAGATCAAAGATCATGGTTTATACTGGAACTTATTTTAAGGGCCATGATAACTACTATCACCTTGACAAGAAATAATAATTCTAGGTGATTGTCTCAATAAAGAGAGTGGGACTTTTTTGTTTAATGCTTACCAGACAGACATAACTTTGTGACTACAACTCAAATTTGTCTCTCCTCCAGAATGGCTGTTTTCCTTTGTGAAGTATATAACACAAGTCTAATGTCCACAGAAGGAAATACTAATTGGGAAATTACTGTCGGTTTTGTGTTTGTTTAATTCTCTTCTCATGGTTGTGCTTGTTTATTTAAGGCCTTCTGCCTTGGTCATAGGTGAGAATATCTGATGAGTCTGAGTTTTTAAGATGAAATAGAAAACTTGTAATATTCAAGCATGTAGGGTGACAGTGGAGTTAATTTCCATCTATTAAGGACCTTTAGTCCAAATCCATCCTCTAAACAAATTATTTACTTGGTGAATAGAAGAGTAAAGAAACACAAATCATGCAGATGTTTTTCTTCCTAGATGTGGACATTAGCCAAAATAGTCCTTTTTAGGATATTTTAAATTATTTTTAAAATATGAATAAAGTGCCATGAGTTCATGCATTAGCAGCTTACAAAAGAGTATGGTCTGATGAAAGCAAAGTAAACTTCAAGCAGAGCAAACCAACTTAAGAAAATAATCAATTCCAGAAAGCTGTGCAAGATCAGAGAATGACAGCATTTGCTAAACAAGCTTTTTACTTTATAAGCAGAAATGCAAAACTACTGTACCATCCGTTGTCATTTTCCTTGACTGCCCCGATGTTGTGGTTAACCTAAATCCAGCCGGTAATGTTTCTGAGGACCCAGGCATCATGCTGATTCCGTGTACTTCACGGGGAGGAAACTGCCTTCTCCAGGTCGACCCACGCCTGAAATTCTTGTCATCACTCTGCCAGTACAGAGATACAATTTGATGTAATGAAAACAAGTAAACTAGTCCAGGTGCTTAAAACATGTAACTCTGATTATTTACATTCAGTCTGTAAAGTATACATATGGAATACTATATTTCAAGGGTTATATTGATTCCAAAATGAGAATGCAGGATATGTGAAATAGAAATGTTTTTATTAAAAAGTTCATATGATTTCGAATCTAAAACATATGAAAGTAAAATCTTTGAAAATTTAAAATAAAACCCCAAAGTTTTTCCAAAAAGAATTTTGGGTATACTTTGTTGCACTTCATGCCAACTGTTTTTATGTTATGAGATGATATACTTAGTTGAATAAGTATTGGGTAAACACTATTTGATTCACACAGTTGATTATTTCATGAATTTTGCTTTTATGTATACAAGGTATATGTTATGGGAAATCTATATTTGATACAACCTGGCTCATATGGGATACGATAATTTATACTCTGTGTAAGAAACTAAATTTGTCATTTGCTAGATTTCAGCTGATACAGAATTAACTTGTAGTTTGTTGAAAAACCTATGCAAATGGTCACCTTCCTTTTAATAAATACATGTGCTCATTAGATGCCACCAAAAGCATAATATAACTCTGGCTGCTGTTTTACAATGTAATTCTTGTTGCTGATTCTATTATATCTTAATTGCATAAAATCTTCCCTCTCTGTGCATACCCATTGTACCTGCAGACAAACAGTTATTTTCTCTGAATTGGTAAGCAACAATATGTAATTTACCATTTGACTGATTATCTTCTTTGTTTCTAATCTAAGGAAAATATTAATCATTCTACATAGATCTTGTCTTCTTATATCACTAAGTTTTTCATCTAAGGAAGGACTGTCTACTCCCTAAAATTATAGTTAAATATGTGTGGTTGACTCTGCTAGCTCAGGTGACTTCATTTGGGCATAGAGAATATAGATAGATATTCAGCCTAAATTATTGTTATAAATAAGAAACACTATAAAGTATTCTTCATCATAGACTACTAATTTAAGTAGCATACAAGGTTAATCTGGGAAAAATAAAATCATTTATGTAATTACATTTATCCATTTTTCTTTTAGAATCCTTATTATTAATATATAAATTTTGTTTAGGTATGACAGCCATTTTACATTTTAAGAGATTTCTGCTACTCTTCTCAACTGCAGCATTTGACTGCCTTAGACCTCCAAATATTTATAAATGGAAAAAAGAAGCAGAATTTCACAGTTGTGGCCTCGCTGACTTCTTGAATCTTGGAGAAGTTATTGCATGAACATAAATTTCCTTCAGTTCTATAAAACATTACATTACACTGTAGGAATGTACAGCTCCTATAATGTGTGAGATAAGGGCTCAAAAATATGCCAGTAAGTTGAGAATTTAAATCATGATTCCTTAACTTCTGTTCTTTCAACATAGTGTTACTGCAGAAAGTTAATGGGAACTATAAGCAACAACATCACAGGAAAAGGTTTCCATGAGAGGAGATTGAAAGGTACGCTCTCAGCTGAGGATATCCTCTGTCTGTAGCAGCACATGAACACTTCTCAAATCATTTCAGTGGAATCTGAATGCGATCAGCCCCAGAAACAAGTCTATTCTGGCTCCAGCTAAGTTGTTTAGATATTTTTGTTCACATTCAAAAAACAAAACCAAAATCAAACAAAGAAATGAAAAACTGAGACAAAAGCGACTAGAGGGTTTGAATGATAAAATCATGTGCTTTTTTAGTAATAAAAAGAGGTAGCATATTTTAAAGGCAGATAATAACGTTCCATTTAGGACTTTCAACTTGTTCATTACTTTTAAGAAGCAACACTAGAACCCACATAGACTTGTGTCTCTGACTGGACCTCTACTTCAGGTCAGTCTGCATTTTAGAATCGTTATGACAGATCTTTAATCATTTTTATTAAAATTATTTTTCCAACTTTTAAGTAAGGATAATAATTGTACTTAAAAGTGTGTATGGGGCTTCCCTGGTGGCACAGTGATTGAGAGTCCACCTGCCGATGCAGGGGACACGGGTTTGTGACCCGGTCCGGGAAGATCCCACATGCCGCGGAGCGGCTGGGCCCGTGAGCCATGGCCGCTGAGCCTGTGCGTCCGGAGCCTGTGCTCTGCAACAGGAGAGGCCACAGCAGTGAGAGGCCCGCATACCGCAAAAAAAAAAAAAAAAAAAAAAAGTGTGTATGTGTTTATGCAGACTATCTTTTTGATTCAACAATTAAGAATACGGATTAAAAGCAGATACAAACTACTATATATAAAATACATAAACAACAAGGCCCTACTGTACAACACAGGAACCTATATTCAATATCCTGTAATAAACCATAACGAACATAAAAAGAAACGAAGTTGAGTTATTTGTAGTGCAGTGGATGGACCTAGAGTCTGTCATACAGAGTGAAGTAAGTCAGAAAGAGAAAAACAAATACTGTATGCTAAAATATATATGGAACCTAAAGAAAAAAAATGGTCACGAAGAACCTAGGAGCAAGGAGGGAATAAAGACACAGACCTACTAGACAATGGACTTGAGGATACGGGAAGGGGGAAGGGTAAGCCTGGACAAAGAGAGAGTGGCATGGACATATATATACTACCAAATGTAAAACAGATAGATAGTATGAAGCAGCCACACAGCACAGGGAGATCAGCTCGGTGCTTTGTGACCACTTAGAGGGGTGGGATAGGGAGGGTGCGAGGGAGGGAGATGAAAGAGAGAAGAGGTATGGGGATATGTGTATATGTATAACTGATTCACTTTGTTATAAAGCAGAAACTAACACACCATTGTAAAGCAATTATACTCCAATAATTCGTGCCCCGGTCCGGGCGGATCCCACATGCCATGGAGCGGCTAGGCCCATGAGCCATGGCTGCTGAGCCTGTGCGTCTGGAGCCTGTGCTCCGCAACGTGAGAGGCCCACGTACCGCAAAAAAAAAAAAAAGACTCATCAAATGACTCATCAAATAGAGAATATCAATAGAGAGACAGAAATTATACATGTATATGATATGTATTATATATATGATATATATATTATATATATATATACAGAGAGAGAGAGAATCTAATGGAAATTCTGGAATTGAAAAGTGAAACAAGTGAAATTAAAAATTCACTAGAGGGGGCTTCCCTGGTGGCGCAGTGGTTGAGAATCTGCCTGCCAATGCAGGGGACACGGGTTTGAGCCCTGGTCTGGGAAGATCCCACATGCTGCAAAGCAACTAGGCCCGTGAGCCACAACTACTGAGCCTGTACGTCTGGAGCCCGTGCTCCACAACAAGAGAGGCCGCGATAGTGAGAAGCCCGCGCACCAGATGAAGAGTGGCCCCCACTCGCCGCAACTAGAGAAAGCCCTCGCACAGAAACGAAGACTCAACACAGCCAAAAATAAATAAAAGCCATTTCTAAAAAAAAATTCACTAGAGAGGTTCAGTAGCATCTTTGAACTGGAAGAATAAAGAATCAGCAAACTTGAAGATACAGCAATTGAGATTATTCAGTCTAAAGAACAGAAAGGAAAAAAGAATGAAGAAAAATGAACAGAGCCTCAGATACCCATGGAACATCTTTGAACACACAATATACACTTAATGGGAATTCCAGAAGAGGAGCGAATTAGGCAGAAAAACATATTTGAAGAAATAATAGTCCAAAAATTCAAAATTTTGATGAAAAACATTACACATCCAAAGTCCAAGTAGACATCATAGTAAAACTGTTAAAAGGCAGCGAAAATCTTGAACACAAGAGAGAAATGATGTATCATACAAGGGAACCACAATAAAATTAACAGCTAATTTTTTATCAGAAACAATGGAGGCCAGAAGGAATGAGATGGCATATTCAAAGTGCTGAAAGAAAAAAATCCTGTCAATTAAGAAGTCTTTGTCCAATAAAAGTATCCTTCAGCAATGAAGGTGAAATAAAGACACTCCCAGACAAAGAATGAGAATTTGTTGCTAGCAGGCCTGCCTTATAAAAAATACTAAAGGAAGTCCTTCAGGGTAAAAGGAAATGACACCTGACAGTAAACTGAATCCACATGAATAAATAAAGAGCAAAAGGCAATTATATAGTAAATACAAAGACACTACAAACATATTTTTCTCTTTTATTCTCTTAACTGAGTTAAAAAACAATTGTTGGGTTTATAACATAAAGAGGGAATAGAGTTATATTGGAGAAAGGAAAGGACACCAGACAGTAGCTTGAATCCACAGAAGAAAATGAAAAGAACCAGAAATGATAAATATGTGGTTTAATATAAAAAATTCTATAAATACATTTTTTCTCCTTTCTTCTCTTAAATTTTTAAAATGACATATAAAGCAATAATTATAACACTATTATTGGATTTATAACACATATGGATGTAATATATATGACAATAATAGCACAAAGGGTAAGGAGGGAATTGAGCTATATTGGAGCAAAGTTTTGATAATTTATTAGAATTGAGTTAGTAGTAATCTGAAGTATATTGTGATAAATTACATATTATAATCTCTAGAACAAACTGAGACTAGTAACTCAAAAATGTAATAAAGAAACCACAAAGGAATTAAAATGTACATTAGAAAAGTATTTATTTAACACAAAAGAAGACAGTAAAGGAAGAACAGAAGCACAAGAACAAAAGAAGACATGAAGCATATAGAAAAAAATAAAATTGCAGAGAGAAATCCAACCATATCAATAATTACTCTAAATATAAATAGCTTAAACATTCAGACTAAATGTGAATGACTTAAACATTATCAAACCAGATTAAAAAAACAAGATTCAATTATACACTCCCTACAAGAGACATTTTAGATGCATAGACACAAACAGGTTGAAAGCAAAAGAATGAAAAAATATACACCATGCAAACAGTAACCACAAGTGAGATAAAACGTCAATACCAATTTTAGATAAAATAGACTTTAAGACCAAGAAATATACTAAAGACAGAGATACTTTATAATGATAAAAGGGTCAATTCATCAAAATGATATAATTATGTGCACCTAACAACAGAGTCCCAAAATACATGAAACAACACCTGACAGAACTGAAGGGAGAAATAGAGCATTCCACAATAGTAGCTAGAAAGACAACCTACTGAACAGGAGAAAACATTTGCAAATGATATGACTGATAAGGGGTTAATATCCAAAATATATAAATAGCTCATATAACTCGACAACAAAAAGAAACAACCCAATTAAAAAATGGGCAGAAGATGTGAATAGACATTTTTCCAAAGAGGACATTCAGATGGCCAGCAGACACATGAAAAGATGCTCAACATCATTAATCATCAGAGAAATGGAAATTAATACCATAATGTGATACCACTTCACACCTGTCAGAATGGCTGTCATCAAAAAGAACACAAATAAGAAATGCTGGAGGGGATGTGGCAAAAAGGGAACCCTTGTCCACTGTTGGTGGGAATGTAAATTGCTGCAGCCATTGTGGAAATCAGTATGGAGGTTTCTCAAAAAACTAAAAGTAGAACTACCACGTGACCCAGCAATTCCACTCCTGGGTATATATCTGAAAAAAATGAAAACACTAATTCGAAAAGATACATGCACCCCAATGTTCACAGCAGCATTATTTACAATTGCCAAGATATGGAAGCAACCTAAGTGTAGATGAATGGATAAAAAAGATGTTGCATGTATATATACTATGGAATACTACTCAGCCATAAAAAAGAATGAAATTTTGCCATTTGCAGCAACATGGATGGACTCGGAGGGTATTATGCTAAGTGAAATAAGTCAGACAGAGAAAGACAAATACTACATGATATCACTTATATGTGAAATCTAAAAAATAAAGCAAACTAGTGAATATAACAAAAAAAGAAACAGATTCACAGATATAGCAAACAAACTAGTGGTTACCAGTGGGGAGAAAGAAGGGCGGAGGGGTAAAATAGGGTTGGGGCTTAAGAGGTACAAACTATAATGTATAAAATAAGCTACAAGGATATGTTGTACAACACAGGGAATATAGCCAATATTTTATAATAATTATAAATGGAGTATAACCCTTAAAATTGAGAATCACTATGTTGTACACCATAACATATAATATTGTACATCAACTGTACTTCAATAACAAAATTTAAAAATTAATAAAAATTAAGTGGCTAAATAAAAACCAAAAGAAAAATTAAAAAAAAATACAAACCATAATGGAAAAGAATGTGAAAAAGAATATATATGTATATATACACATATATATACATATTATATATACATATATATATATAGAGAGAGAGAGAGAGAGAGAACTGAATCACTTTGCTGTACGCAAGAAACTACCACAACATTGTAAATTAACTATACTTCAATAAAAAATTTTGAAAAAAGAATAAGGATTGAAAAGATTATCAAAGTTATAAAATTAAAATCAGTTAAATATTAACTGTTTTTAAAAAATATTAATCATTATCCTGATTGGAGAGGAGTATGAATTTACAGGAAGTTAGCTGAGGTCAAGACTGTAGAGCTTATCTGTCTAACTTCCTCTGAAAAGGACAGCTTGGGTTTTATAAAACCAAGATCACCTGCCCTGCCCATTTGAGTGTGGAATTATTGTCTCATTTTAGGAATTGCTGTGTTCATTCACAGAACTATTTTAATCAGCTTTTCTTTACAGCCAAGAAACACCTGCATTTTGCAACACAGAATTATGCATCACTGTATTTTCCACTTCATACTCAGGTTTCCTCCCCATTTCTTCCAGAAAGATCCTTGAAAACCTCAGAAGGAATATTAAAATCCACAGTTTATCAATGCACAGAGTGTGCTAACGTCCCTTGTATTGCTTCATCTTGGGAGACTACTTACATGTTTACTATTTTCCAAATCATTTAAACATGCATTTACTATGTGTAGAGATTCTTACACTCAATATAACCTTCAATTCCTATGACTGTTAAAATGTTACTCATATATTTTTAAGGAAAACACAATATTGATATCTAAAATAATCAAAAGCTTCCCATTTATTGAAAGCAAGTTTTTTCTTCCTTTTAATATCCTAAAATTTCCTGTGAAGATACACTGATATTTAAGAAATAAGCACATCCCTTATTAAAGAGCTGAATTTATTAGGGCTAGTGTTGTCATTACTTACAATTTAAAAAAATTTTTGCTCAACATTATTTTGCTGTCATAGCTCATGAAAAATGTCTGAAATACTTCTTAGTGTTTCTAACTGCCGATATGATAATATATATGAATTTATAAAGTTCTTTCCAAATCAAATTAGTAAAATTAAATATTTAAGAATAATAGTGGGGGAAATTCTAGATTCTATCCATAGAACAAGCATCTGATGAATTTTGAGCACTAGTCCTTGAAAGCCATTTTACTTGTACTGTCCCAGGTCCCTTTTGAATGACAATGACAGACAAAGACTTACTTCATCCAGTCGCCGTTCAGTTCCCAGAGCCAGGAGGTTATTGTATTCCCTTTCGAGAATCTGCCTTGCCTGTCGAGATCAGATTAGAGTTAACATCATTGAAGTCACCTTTTATTTGGAAAATCATAGCGATTATATTTACCTGAGAAAACATTCCAATACCCTGTTTTATTTACAGGGGTCTCATTTTTTTCATCCTCTATATCTATAAGCCATTGTAAATTTACACTATAAACACAAGGAAGGGCAATTTTCTTTAGTCTGTGGACAGTAGAGACAGCCTCACATAAACGTCTGAGGTCAAAGGGTTTGACCTCACTTTGTTACTTTATTCCAATTGAATATTTTAAGTAAACTTTGAAATATACAAAAATGAAATAAAAAGTAAAGTTAGACTGCCACATTTTTGTCAAGTCTATGCAGGTAGTTCTGAAACCTGGCCAATCATCATTTGGGGAAACTTTAAATGATGAGGGTTCCTGTGCCCTATCTCTTGATATCTGATTTCTTAGGCTTGTGATGTAGATTGCACGTTTTATTTTAAGTTTTTAAGGAACTCCAGCAATTCAAATAATTATCCAGACTTGGGAAACAATGGCACACCCAGAGCTGAGTGTCTGTATAATTCAGACATGTAAATAGAAATGACTGCCCCTCAGAGAGGCAGAGACTAAAGGCCATCTGTCAGGGATATTGATTGGGGGAATCTGGCATTCAGGTGGGAGGTTGGACCACATAACTTCTAAATCCCTTTCAACTTAATTTTATGATTTTGTTTTGGCTAGAAGTCCAGTAGCTTGAAATTAAAGTCCCAGTGACATATATCAAACGTTGAACTAACTCCCATTAGGAATCATGAATACACAGCCGACTTTTTTTCCCTAAAACTTTACTTTGTCCTTACATAAACCAGGACACAGTGCAACTACAGCACAAAGGGGCTTGCCTGGGTGTTCTGTGTTGGAATCTGTAGTAATAAAGCTAAGCTGCTGTAGTCAAAGTTCTCATCCAGGGCTATAAGTGAGCCATGCACACCACTTTCAAGAATATTATTTGCATATTCTCGAAGTCCAATTGCTTGTATCCAGCGAATAACTCGATCATTGCTCCACACCAACACATCTAGAAAAAGAGGTGCATCATTTTAGGCTGCAGTATTTTGCATAGTAAATAAAAACTGCTGGCTGAAATGAGCCACAGGCGTCTGGCCAAGTTAGCATTTATGCTAGCTTCTTTATTCACTCCCTAGTGCAGCTGGCTCCTTGTGTTACATGTATTTACCTTTCTAATAACTAACCCTTTCTACTTTTAGCCCAGAAAAAAAATTGTGATTTTAAGAGTGTTTGTTATCACTGAAATGAGAGCATTTCCATCACATGGAACATAATGTCTCAAAGTGTTTCTTGTTTTCATTCTGGAGCTCTAGGGGTCTGTCTGAAGTTCAATGCTTTTACCACCAGATGGGGACGTTTCTTATTTGTGTCCATATACAGCTCTTCAGTCAAGAGAGCAAGATGACAATCTAAAATGGTTCTTCATCAGAGTATTTTTAAACTACTACCTAACTATTGTGTATAGGCTAGAAGAAACTTTTTTTTTTTTTTCCATCTGAAGCAATAAGTCAGAGAACAGAATAGTAAGAGAACAGGCACTCAATAGTTTGATACTTACCCTACTATTTTGTCAATCCATTATTTCTCAGTCACATACTAATCCAAAAATCAACCACTCTCAAGTCATAAGTTGTTTTTCCTTTTAGGTTGAAATGCAATATTTTACTAAGGTACAAAACACTTTGAATTTTATTTTCTAAAACTAAAACCTTTAGAGAAAAATGTCATATATACCTCTTTAGACCAAAACATATCAAAGTATATTTTATCCTTTTTCCATTCCTTCTCATTATGAGTTGACATAATACTACATAATAGCCAGCAAAACAGTCAGAAGGGCCAGAATGTTCCATTGAAAAGAAAGAATTTTGAGGAACTTAAGGGGAAATAAGAAAAGAATTAAACCTTTTTTTCTAATCCTTAAGGGGAAATGAGAAAATAATTAAAACTTTTTTTCTAAAAAAAGAATCAAAACTTTTTTTCATTTCTAGAAAGGTAAATGAAACCCATAATTTACTAGTACAGTAAAAGTAAGTTTTCCTATTAATTTTTTTTTTCTTTCAGAATGAAATTTATACCTTATCCGGAAAAAGTATAAAGAATACTTTGGGAACTATTCTTCAACTTCGACTGTTCATTTCCCCAATTTAACTTATCTGCAAAAATCTTATTAGTATTTTCTTCTTTGTGTGTGTGTGGGGCGGGAGAGTATTTATATATTAAGTTTTTCAAAAGCATTACTAATTTGTCCTAATGCATTAATTTATAACCAATTCAGATTTTCTTGTGTATAACATCAAAGCAATAAAGTGATACTTCAGCACCACAGAGGTCCCCTCACGCCCTTTCTCAGTTGTTATCCTCACCTCAACAATAACCAATATTCTGACTATGCTCACGCCAGATTAATTTTGCCTGATTTTTTAGTTTTTTATAAATGCTGTTGTACAATATGTATCTTCACTCAATATAGGGTTCACCCATGCTATGGCAAATAGCAGTAGCTTGTTTATTTAGTATTCCATTGTATGATTATGTCACAATTTATCCCTTCTACTGTTGATGGAAATTTGGGTGGATTCTACTGTGGTTATTAAGAATAGTGCTGCTTTGGGGCTTCCCTGGTGGCACAGTGGTTGGGGGGTCCGCCTGCTAATGCAGGGGATGCGGGTTCGTGCCCCGGTCTGGGAGGATCCCACATGCCGCGAAGCAGCTGGGCCCGTGAGCCATGGCCGCTGAGCCTGCGCATCCGGAGCCTGTGCTCCGCAACAGGAGAGGCCACAACAGTGAGAGGCCCGCGTACTGCTAAAAAAAAAAAATATATTTATATATCCACCAGTATCTTTTCAACTATTGCTTCTTCCTCATTCTCTCTTACCTCTCTTTCTGGGATTCCAATTACACCTATACTAGACTCCTCCCTGTGTCCAGTGTCTCTAATGATCTGTTTTGTATCACTCATCCTTTTGTTTCTTTTCACATTTCAGGCCAGATATTTTCAACTGATATATCTTTTATTTCATTATTAGTTCCAGTTTAAACTTTCTGCTTCTTAAAATTTCCATTTAATCATTTCTTAACATATTGATTCTAGCTCTTTATTAAAAATTTTCCATTTTGTCACCTATTTTCTTAACACATTAATCACAATTGTTTTAAAGTCCATGTCTGAAAAAAAATCATCCAGGGTCACTTATGGATATATTTATATTTTCTGTTTTATTCCTTTTGGTTTTCCTCATTTTGCCCCATTATTTGACATGTTTTATATATATATACATATATATGTATATATGTGTGTGTGTGTATATATATATATATATATACATA
>NW_020185339.1:3436307-3529134 GCF_003031525.2 Neophocaena asiaeorientalis asiaeorientalis | reverse complement strand
TATATATATATAAATCCCTGACTTAATGACTGAAAAATGCCTCAAGAGGAACTTTGCATAAAGTGTCAGGCTTACTTATTTCCTGTTTCTCCAGGTTCTTGGTTCCTCAAGACCTGGCAGCTTTGGCACCTCTAAATTACAATGTTCCCTCCCCTGTTCTGTAAGACAGGGAAAAGCAGCAGAGAATGACCAGGCTTACCTCTCAACACATTTCTCTTTTTCTCAAGATCATGGCCTCTCAAGGCTCGGGTGTCTTAGTTGCTTTCTGCTGCCTTCAAACAGCTGTTTATTGATTGATCTAGTTTTTCTACTTGTTCTTGGTTGATTTAATGTATTCCATTATAGTCAGAAGTGGAGATTCCTGAGATTAATTTGTACTCTTTTTGTCTCTACCAATCCATGGTGGTGGTAAAGCATTTGCATATGAATCTGGAAGGTATATATACCTCACATAACTCTACTTAACTCCTATTGTGGTTTGAACAATTTTATTTCAAAAGAAAGGCCCTAAGTCTCTCTTTGGATTTGGTTTAATGAGAAACATGTGAGGAAAGACTCAAAATGCCCACTTTCCACAATCGCATTACTATATCCTGCTCCAGACAAAGAATGAATTTCTTCAGGAAGTAGGATGTTTATTGTCTCCCTCAGAGTTTCAGCTCTTTCTTTCCCCATGTCTTCAGCAAAGCAAAGTACTTTGGTAATAATCCTTACTATCTATGGAAATTTTATATTATATATATATTCACTGGGTCTCCCTGGTTAGTCCTAAAGTATATGTTTTCCTCTGAGCATTCATTAGTTCTTCCACTGAGGCATTAGACCTCAGAAAACAGGATGTAAGTTGGTTGGCATTATATTTTGGTTACATTAGTCAGCTGCTGTTGATAGCAACTGATTAGTTCTAACTACTGGTTATACCACACTTGCACTTCAAAAGTTGGGTAGGTATGTATAGTATGTATGGTTGGCAGTAACAGTTCTCCAATTATTTTTACTAAATGCAACATTTAAAAAAATGGGGGCTCCCCTGGTGGCGCAGTGGTTGAGAATCTGCCTGCTAATGCAGGGGACACGGGTTCGAGCCCTGGTCTGGGAAGATCCCACATGCCGCGGAGCAACTAGCCCCGTGAGCCACAACTACTGAGCCTGCGCGTCTGGAGCCTGTGCTCCGCAACAAGAGAGGCCGCAATAGTGAGAGGCCCGCGCACTGCGATGAAGAGTGGCCCCCGCTTGCCACAACTAGAGAAAGCCCTCGCACAGAAAGGAAGACCCAACACAGCCAAAAATAAATAAATAAATAAAAAAGCCAAGCATCTGAAGCCCTTAAAAAAAATAAAAATAAAAAAAAAATGGGACAATAGTTCAACAAAAATGTAGAGTTTTCTTTACACTAAATGGATTTGTAAATAGGAAGTATTTGTTCTTTTCTGGAGCTGGATTTGTATTTTGATAGCCTATGACATATTTTGTAGTTACCATATTTCTGTAAATATACGTCTACCAAAAATTCCATTGCCATATCTGTAGTTATTCATGAAATAATAAGTATAAAATAATCCATTTATTTACAGGGTAAAGGTAAATAAGACACTAATACCAAATTCTCTTCTTCAGAACAACATAGTTTTGTTTTTCTTTTCATTTTGTAAATCAGATCCCTTTCTATAAATCTGTTTCCAAGCAAATTTTATGCTCTGACTTTAAAGCTTTGTAAGGATCCTCTTGACCTAAACAATAAATGTCTAGAGATCCGTGTTGACTGTTTCCTAGCAACAAATTAAATGCTTATAGATTTTGATATTCACATGGTCTCTTCACTTCAGAAAGCTGTTCATTAAGGTCAAGGTTAATTAACACTTCAGATAATAACAGAGACCCCTAGTCACAGTCAAGAGTTATTCCTGTAAATGTCATCAGATCAGTTACAGGAAACGGGCTATTTATGATCTCACTCACAGCTACATCACACATGGAGTCGCCTGTGTATAATCATAGTGAATCCTGGCAGTTTTTCTCAGAGCTACACTCTAACTAGCAATTGCCAAATACTAATATAATATTTGATGTAGTGCCAGATCATCTGTCTATATAAGAAGCATTTCATGTGATGAGACCAAGCATAATAAAATTTAATTGGAAAAAATACTTCAAAAAAGAAAACCAGAAACAGGTATCCCAAGGGTAAAATCTATTTGTGTGCTAAAACATCTCTGTTAGATCAAGCACAGACTTCCTTTTGGTGCCTTTATTTGGCCAATTAGTTCCCAAATTTCAATTCGACTGAACAACAGTGCTCTAAAAACAACTTGCAATTTCCTGGGTCCCCCAAATAAAGTGAAATCAAATAACCCAATTTTGATAATGGAAGAACACTTTCTTGCTCCTAGGTAATGAGTCAAATGAAGTGTTACAAGAAATCCATTGTGTGTCTGTCTACTCTCCAATGAACCATATATAGAAAAATACTTTTAATCAATCACCTTCACAGGCATTCAAACCCATTCCACGCTAACTAATGTACTGTCCAAGAACTGCCAAAGATAAAAGTGATTTCTGACAATATTTATCACAAATGAAAATTACAGAAGTCTAAGATAGGTGATCTGAAAGAATAAAACAGTGCTAAACTTTAATATGGGAAGGAAGGGTAACATGTAATATATACTATTTTCTTGTCTAAGGTAAGCCCTAAAGGCAGTGAAGATGACAATAAACAGACTCGTGCCTAACTTTGAACAATTAATGTACAAACACTTATTGAATTTGATGAAATGCTTCCATGTATCAACTCCTGGGTAATGGTAAACAGAAATATAAGGAGTTTATTTTGCTTCTACTCAAAATTTTCTTCAAAAAATTTGAGCCTTTTTTCCATTAAGAAGTATAAATAGACATAAAAGGGCTTATGATTTTTGCCCATAAAAGTCCCGTAGATATTTATATCTTATACCTAATCATTAAATTTTCCTTCAACAACAATAAAAATAAAGTGGTCTCTAACAAGTATAAAGTCTAACATGTTGCTCTTTTTAAACAATTATTTCCCCTGTATATTAAGGTACTGCTCAACATTTAAAAAGTTAATTACTAAATACAGTACTTTTCTAAAGTCTGTTATAGGAAGTGTCTTATTGGTTTGTACAAACAATAGTTGCAGCAGTTAGTAATGTTTCTAAAATCATTCCTAGCTAAAATTATTAATGGACTAGTCTCATTTATAGGGGAAAATTCCCACTGTAACTTCTATATAAAAATCCCTGTATTATTTCAACAACTATATTACAAAAATAAAATATCTGGTCACTGAAATAGAATTCAAATGATGCAAACCAGGGATAAACTGCTATAAATAAATTATATACCATGTTTCTCTGAATCGTAAGAATGTTCTATTAAAAGTCTGACAAAACTATGTGGAGGCATGTTTACGATAAACAGAATATATAAGTAATAGGTTCAGAGGAATAAATCTCAATTCAGAAAATCAAGAATATTCCCCAAATGGGATATCTATCTTATAAAGTGATGATATCCTTTTCTGAGTTTTAATCAGAAAAGTAATGAAAAAGAAATAATGATGACACTCTTCTAGCTGAATACTTACGTTACTTAATGACAATTGTAATGCATACAGCATTTTAGGTTCATAAAAGTGAAAGCTAAAAATTCCAGAAAAAAAAGGCATTTGATATGAAAGAAAGACATATTACCTTTTATTTCATGTTGGCTTGCTTCTCGTCTTCTTTCTAGTTCTTTTCGGTCATAATTCAACCTTTTTAAGCACATAATTCCATATTGTAAACTTGTTCTGTTATTTTTTTTTTTAAAGGAGAAAACACATTTAGTTTACTCAGTAGATGATTAAGCATAGTCAACACTATGCACTACTTCTTCAGGCAACAGGTTAATAAATTCCATTTGTAATTAAATCCTCTAGAATTGGAGGGAATTAAAATTATAGTTATTTTAAGCACACAGTGTTTCTAAAGAGTAAAAACAAAAGTATTTTCGAAATAAAATAACCATAGTCTTAAAATTAATCTTGGATTATGTTGTTTATCCACATGTCTTTGTTTTCCATTAGGCTATTTCAACATTGTTTGAAGACAAATGAACGTTTTACTCCTTTGAAAAGAGTCAATATTATGGAGACAAGAAGGAAATTATAAGAAAGGGATGATACTCTTCTTTTTAGTTGATGAGAAAAATAATATAAAAACATGAATGAGGGCTTCCCTGGTGGCACAGTGGTTAAGAATGACACAGGTTTGAGTCCTGGTCCGGGAAGATCGCACATGCCACGGAACAACTAAGCCCATGCGCCACAACTACTGAACCTGTGCTCTAGAGCCTATGAGCCACAACTACTGAGCCCACGTGCCACAACTACTGAAGCCCGCACACCTACAGCCCATGCTCTGCAATGAGAGAAGCCACCACAATAAGAAGCCCGCACACCACAACAAAGAGTAGCCCCCGCTCGTCACAACTAGAGAAAGCCTGAGCACAGCAACGAAGACACGACGCAGCCAAAAATAATAAATAAATTTATAAATAAATAATAAAAAGATGAATGAGTTAAGTGATAACATACAGAACCAAATACCAAAATGAATAGCCACCAACTCTAAGTGATACAGAAATATGTGAAAGGAACAAGTCAGCAGATATTGAAACTCTATGTGGAAAGGATATTGTGGAAGAGCAGAAAACTGACTGATCCTTAAAGGATCAGGCAAAGGGAGGGTTAGTAAAGGATATGCAACACCATGAACATAGGATGGCTGATGAAATGTTAAATGTGTGGTGATAGATCCTCTGTCCACAGTGAAGATCTATGCCAGGAAGTTAGGAGGAATAAGATTTTATATGGAGAATGGGGTTACATTAAGGAAAGTTTGCGTTCAGAGTAAGTGTAGAACACATCAGGGTGATAAAAATTATTGGACAATTTTCACAGGAGGATAAAAATGACAATAAAAGGTTTTGGTTTAAGAGAGAATAATCTGGAAGTAACACAAGAGTTGGGGAAGATAGATAATTCTAGGGGACAGGGAAATTAGTTGAAGAAGAAATGCTATCGAAATAAAGGTCCCACTAAGGACAAAGAAAAGCATGAAAAGAAAATCTAGAAACCAGAGATGTTCAGAGAGAAGAAAGAAGACTTACTGATATTATATATAAAGGATGTGGAAGAGTATAATAGGTAAAAAGAATCTCTAGGCCTCAAGAACAAAGAGCACTGAATATTAGTGATTTCTTAAATGTTTAGAATTATAGACAAATTTAGACATACACATTGGCCAGGCTACTCTTAAGTGCTGGATTCATTTCTAAGCCCTGCATTTTAATAAGAACAACGCTGAGTTCAAATATTTAAGAATCAGAGGAAAATGGAAAGAAATCTGCATTAATTGCTGTTATGGGATAAACTGTGTCTCCCCAAATTCTTACAACGAAGCCCTAACGCCCAATACTTCAGAATGTGACTGTGATGGGAGACTGGGTCTTAAAAGAGGTAATTAAGTTAAAATCAGCATCAGGGTATGCCTTAATCCAGTATGACTGGTGTCCTTATAAGAGGAAATTTGGACACACAGAGAAACCCGGGAAGTACACACACACAGGAAAGATGATGTGAGGACACAGTGAGAAGGCAGCTATCTGCAAGCCAAGGAGAAGAAACCAATAATGCTGACACCTTGATCTTTGTTTTCTAGATTCCAGAACTTTGAGAAAAAAAATTTCTGTTGTTTAAGCCACCTATCTATGTTATTTTGTCATGCTAGCCCAAGCAAACTAATTCAGTGGAATACCAGATAATACTGATGTAAAAACCATCATAGACATTAGCCAGCTTGAGGTTAAACCACTGGGGCTTGCCTAACGTCTGCCCAGTTTTTGTATGTAACGTAAAATTGTTCTATAAAAAGGATATATGTTGTTACAACAATGTCTTGTCAGATGGAAAACTGGGCTGTAAAGACAATGGGATGCCATATGCAGTAAAGTATTACTTGCTTTAAGTCAGAGCTAAGCATAGCATAAAGATGAAGCTTGTGTATTTCCCAGAACAAACAAGAACCCTGTCATTTGAGTAATTTTTATTTTTTAAAAAAGAAAACTTGATCTTATAGTAGAAATTAATCATTTCTACTATAATAATAAAGCAATTAAAAGTTGATCCAGTGAAGAAGAGAAAACAGGCACAAGTGTGTCATCAAAAATTCTAAGAGTGGCTGAGCCCGTGAGCCATGGCCGCTGAGCCTGCGCGTCCGGAGCCTGTGCTCTGCAACGGGAGAGGCCACAGCAGTGAGAGGTCCGCGAACCGCAAAAAAAAAAAAAAAAAAAAAAAATTCTAATATTTAAAAGTCTATTGCAACCACACAAAATTTGAGGCCCTAAATGTTCAGTGACAGGGAACTCACTACCTCACAATGTGTGTACTATAGAGCAATTGAGAGTGATACAAAGTTGTATTTTCTGTTGAACATAAATCACTCACCCTATTATCTATACCTATTTGTACTAGAAAAGCACATGTTCAAGACAGCAAATATTACTCTATCACATAGTATTAAAACATAAGAAAACTTATCTGAAGTCTTCCCTTATCCAAGCTAAATTTCTTTAATTCCTTCCTTTCCCCCAGATTTTTACCACTTTATCAAAAACAATTTAATGTCCATAAATTAATACAGCTTCTTATTGTTATCTCACCACATGATAGGACTTTTATTGTGCCTGCCAATAAACACAGTCTAAATATGCCCTGTCAAGCCATTAACCAGAACTGAGATTTTTGTGTCAACTATAAATCACATATCTTTTTCACTTGAACTGCTTTTAAATCATGAATTCCCCATCCAGCATTTTAATGGTTTTTAAAAACGATGCTATATTTATCTCTACTAAATTTAATCCAACAGTGTAAACAACTGTGTTAAGATTCAAAACATTTTGATAAATTTGACTGAAGAATCTCAATTATTATCTCTTTATCCTAACTTTAGTCATTAACATATATGATTTTTATACCATTTTAATTTCCGTCACTAATTAAATGTTGGACAGGATGTGAACACAGTTTCCCAAATTGTCTAGATTTATATTTATTAATTTATTATAATAAACTGTATATAAAATAATCATAATACAACTGACAATTCTGCAGATAACCTACAAAGAGATCAGGCTACAACATAACATTTATGACATGGTATTATAACAACCATTTTTTTACTCCCTAGATGATAAGCAACTTGAAAAACTAATTTTCATTTGCCTTTCATTTATCTGTGCTCTTACCAATGTCTCATAACCCATTCAGTATTTTTTTTCCTGAAAATTAATGTACAAATAAGCAAAAGCACTAAAAGGTTTACACATAAACAAAAATTTTCTTCAGAAGAGAATTCCTTCTCAAATTTTTTTCTAGTATATCCCTAAGTTATATAATTTATAACTCCATATATAGTTGAGACTGATGATTTTATTCTTAATAAATAATTTTCTAATATTAAAACATATATAGGTACAAATCACAAACATGAAATTTCCTACAGATACAGGGGAAAAAAGATCTATGCTGTATGAGAATTTTGTACTCTTCAGTTCCATAAACTTTGGGCATGTAATATGCACCCAGGTCTACATTAGATAGTCCCCGCAATTTGTTGCATAAAGATACTTTGCCAAGTAGATGTACACAGATGTTTCAAAGAGCACATATTCTATATTTCTTAAATATCTTTATGTTCTAGTAATATACACAGTTATTTATTTTTCACTTTAATTACTTTTTGGAAAAAACGTACCGATGGAAACTATCCACCATTTTTAAATGGACACGGAGATCTTTTTTTGTTAGGTGATCTAACATTCTTGCATCTACCAAGCATTCCATAAAATAACTTCTGTATTGAGGTAACCCCAGGCTGGGAAGCCATTCGTTTCCAATCCACTCGTGGTTCATATCTCCATATGCCAGGGTCTGTAGAAAAACCGGACACTAGAATTGTTTTATAGCAGTCAAGTTTCTTAGCCAATAAAATGAGACGGTAATTGGAGGGTATGGGCTATCATTATAATTGATATTTAATTCCTATGATATATTGAAACAAAGCAGAAATAATATTTAGCCCCTAAATATTTGATTTATTTTGGTACAAAGTGGAACTCTGGGTACATGTATCAAGGTCCTTGCCTAAAGAGAATGATAAGGTTCACTTTGTTTGCTCAAAAGGAATTACATTTTATACAAATATGCATTTTAATTCAAAAGCTAAAATGAATGATATAATACAAATGCTGAGCTTAAAGATCCTTTCTTTGTATTGATAGATTTATTTAATTCAACTTATTTTATTTTTATCTGTTAGCCAATACGCCACCATTTCCTTCTCTTCAATGCTACTATTACCATTGCCATGGTGTGTAATGGCAAATCTTGATGTCAAAATAGAAACCTCAGTAAATGAATAGAGAAAGGAGCCACAAGGCTAGAGAGATAGAATGCTGAAGCTTTATGTGGCCATTGTTACCTAGTGAGGCATGCAGCCAGTATTCTATAAAAATTGATGCAATCAGTCTTTCGTAGATATCAATCAATACAGACTCTGTACTTAAAGAAGCAGAGCATGATCAAACTCTAAGACAATCTAATTCTTTAATATAACAGTATGAACTGATCTTACGACTGTTCTTAAAAGCCAAAATGAAAACCAAAATCAACCATCATCTCTAAAGCAATTTAAAAAAAAACTATTAATCTCTATTAATTTGACAATGTCTTCTATTTAGTTCCTTATCAAACAACAAACTCACAATTATAACATGTATTTCTAATGAAAATCTAGGTGTTCCCTTTATTTTGTGTGTTCTTAAAAAATGAAATTCTCACTAAAATAAAAACCTAATGTAACCCTAATTTACTCAATGTTTAAATGTAGGTCCTAGTAATAACTACAAAAATTTTTCTTACAGTCAAAGTTTGAATCACATTACCTATAACACATATTAATTCTTTTAGTAATAAACATGCAGAAATGTTGAAAAAGGAACAGCTTCCTTGCAAGCATATATGTTTGTTCAAAGTACAGATGCTTAGCTCATATGCCATCTCAATAAATGGGAGTGACTTCTGACGTGTAGTCGCAAGGCTAACACGTGTCCCTCCAACTCCATTTCTCACACACTTTCCATTATACTTTAAAGAATAGGTGATTCCAAATAAGTTTTTTGAAATCTCCCCTCCCCGCTTACAACCAACATAAATGATTCCTGATTAAATATATTCGGGGTGATTTCCAAGAAATTTAAGTTATAGTTCATTCTTTTAAAGGAGAAATGAAATTTTCCTTTCAAAAGAGGCCAGGTATAAAATGATGATCATCTTCTTTGCAAAATATGGTGATTTTAAAAGACCTTATAGTATTCAACATAATAAAGTCAAATACATGATTAGCCTAATCTTAAGCTAAGTGAAGACTTATAATATTATGACATACAATTTTCTTACTTTATATCCTTATAGCCTACTAAATGATATTGTTTTAAAGCACATGAATTTCCTACCTGGGCCCAGCTTCCTTCCTCAGATTCTTTCTGTGTTAGCAGCAGGAAATGATTAATAAAGCAGATAAAGATAAATTAATCTCAAATTAATACAGTAAATTTTTCTAGTAGAAGAAAAATTGCTTTGTTATTAAAAATGTTAATTAAGACACAGACAAATAAGTACACAGATCCTTATTCAGATCCACAGTAATCAATAGAGCAGTTCAAGGGCAACTACAAAGGCACCTACACAGTTTCTAATTTATTCTAATTAAATGCACGCACATACAACATATGGAATTTTCATGATACATTTGATCTGGTCATTCCAAACCTTTTTTAATTCTTAAAAGTGTGGGATTTTACAAATGTAGTAAGTTATGACAAAAATTTCTGATTATATACATACAAATATACAATACACAAATGTATATACATACATATGATGGATAAACCTTATATAAAGTAAATTAATGGAGTGGACAAAGTAACTGCATCCTTCTAACAAAACTTTGTGGTAATCAAATGGGTTTCAGCAAGAATCAACAACAAACAAAGCTAAACAAGAAAAGACCAAGCACAACAAACTTAAAATGTAATTAGCACACAACATTGGCATTTTTATTCATCAGAAACTAGATAATCAATTTTTCAAACAGGAATAAAATTAAAAGGACATTAAATTAAAAATAAGTTGCTCATAATAAAATGCATGGCATGCCCAACTTTGTTACTTTAAATGAGAAATGATTATATGTAATATATTTTTAAAAGCTGACAATTACAATGAGTCACGATGAATTTTTTAAGTCTGTGCTTTTAATACTAAATGAACACTTTGCATGCGGGTGGGAGGAGGAAGCTCTGTATTTGAGATGGTAAAGTACAAGAAACTAAATAATTATATTTAAAATGAGTATTCAATCTACACATTCTATTACAAATTTAATTGGGTTTGGTAACATGCATTACCTGTGAATATGTTCAATTTTAAGTGATATTTGTTATCAAAACTTTCCAATGTTGCAAAATGTATAAATAAGTGTCATTAAATTCTTGATTATTGTTTGCACGTTACAAACTCTTATATTAACCACATTATGCCAATCTAGTATGGCTTCATTTAAAAATGTCTAGGGTCAGTGAAATAAAACCACAATGAAAAATGTTAGTTATCATTGCATATTACTATGTAAACATACCCCATTATTCTGATCTACACAAACAAAATAGCTTTTCCATCCAAATAGCAGCAAAATAACTTTCTTCATGTTCAACAAAGCTGTAAAGACTAACCGTTTTTGCTGGAGCTGCAAGATTTTCCATTTCTTCATGGGTCACCCAAACGTTGCCTGAAGGCTAGTGAGGAGGCCCAGAGGGAAGCAGTGGGATCCATGGGAGGGAAGCAGTGGTAAAGAAGAAACGCAGCACCACTGTAAGTTAATGGTACCACAGTAACACGACCATGCTCTTGCTTCTATAGCATGCACAAGAGACAGCATTGCTAGTTTCTCATAGCTGTCTTTTTCTTCTACTTCAAAAGATTAAATAGAAAGAGGCATGCTGTGAAGCTCACACGTGATAGACTTAAAATGATACTTCTGTAATTATTAATCAGGAAAAAGGCTTAATCAAAATTTGCATTTCAGTGGTATGCGGCTATTGGATCCACTTTTTGTAATCATGGAGAACTGAATAAATTTGATCTGTAGAAGAATATTTTTATTTTTTTCTTCAGTAAACAAAGGCACATGTATTTTGTTGTGTTATTACTTATATTTTGTTCACAAAGTTTTAATTCTTCAAAGTCCTTGGAAAGAGAAAACTGGTTGTAAATACAAAGCTGAAAGCGCTATCATAAACTGTTTGGAAACCAGTATCAGCTTTTCCCAAATGACCGCTTCCTTTTACAGTTCAGTAAATATGTTGTTTTCCTATATTCTTATAGAGAAAAAAGAAGAGAAATGCTATTTTGGAGTTAATAATAGGTATTTTTCCACTAAATATTGTCAGAAGTCACAAAACCTAGGTTTCCTAGTTTTTTAGCAGTATCCTTCACTATTTTAGATGTAAAAGGAAATTTTCCCTCTAGCAGGCACTACTCTATTATGAAGTCTCATTTGCCTTCTAAATAAAACAACCCATGATGTTTGTTTTATACACTGAAGTATTAATACATACAATTTCTAGACCAAAGTCCACTTAGTAACATACGGATCACTGGGAACCACCTCCCATTAAATTCCACCGTTTTACTGGGAAATATTTATGAACATTTCAATGTTGTCCAAGCACATCAATTCTATAGTTAGAGTGGAATTTAATCTTATGTATTGCTTGTTACTTGTTTTGGAAGGGGTCTAGTTTCAAAGAATTGGAAGTAGCAAAGTTGATACCCCGACATAAGTCATCACCATAATTCTCTTTTGCCTTTTCTACCAACACATAGTACCATGTTGACTTATTTTCTATTATAAATAATGTAATTTAATATAATTTAAAAAATAACTACATATAAACTAAATTGATGAATATAATTTGACATAAGATAAATCTCATGTATAAGAGAGTTACTCATATATATAGTTGTGTAACAGAACAGAGTTGAGTATTCAATATTTATAATTATAATAAATCATATGGGCATAAAAATCTCAAAGGCTAAGCATCATATATATGTAAAGAATTCTCATTCTCCTACCATTTTGGAATTTTGAGCATATATGAATTTTTTCCTAAAAGATAAAACCGTGCACATCTGTAAAATATACTGAGAATACAGCAGCCATCCATGTCATTAAATGCCCCTCCCTTCTATCCCTAGGTTCCAGGAATGGTGCTCATTATAAAGAGAAAGTTGTGTATGAATATATGAATCATTAAATCATTTGGCAGAAATTGCTTTTACTGAATTTTTGAGCCGTGTACTATGCTAAAAATAATTTTACAATCATCTGTCACATTCCCTTTACACCCAGTGACAACAGTGTTTTGCCTGAGTGGCTATACTGTTTAACGTGAGCTTCAGCGATGGTTACCTGAGAGGAAATTCATTTAAGCCAGATTGTTTTACAATGATTTCTAAGGATTCGACCTTGATTGTGAATCCAAACAATGAAGATCTCCCTCCTTCTATAAGAAACTTGACCAGTATTATTTCATACTAGAATATATACATGTATAATCTCTTTCACAGGTTAAAGTCTATATTTGCCAGTCTATCACCATATTCTGGGGTGAGCAGGACTCTGCAAGCTATGGCTTTATCTGTATCTTTACATGCAAAATGAGTATATACCCAGGGCAATTTTCTAAAATATGGTTGTGAAACTTTCTGAAGTTGTAAGTTAGCTGTTCACTTATGCTCTGCAGTTTTACTTCTGAGAAGCACTGCCTGCTCTAGAGTCTTGTAAAGTAATCCATAAAATGACTTCTAAACAACCCAATCAGTTAGGCATTAGTTGAGGTTTTAACAAGTTTATTTTATAAGCAAACCCATGTGTAGTAAGTCAATTATTCAGATTTATTTCTTTTTACTACCAGTTTAAAGGATAGAACTTTCAACAGGGTAAGTCATAAAAGGGTGCTTTAGAGCATGAGTGTTTCAGCAAAGAGCACATCTTAGAGAATAGCTAGAGTGGGACGCTTTGAGCAACCAAAGGACTCTGATGCCTTGGGTCCAAGGATAAAGACAATGCAAAAATTAGCTTGGAAAAGCATAAAGGACAAGTATCATATAATTTGGTTGTGGTTTTCTGAGAGCCGCTGAAAATCATTTACATCAGTCCACGCTGCAACCCCCAGTATCTGAGCTGGAGAATGCAAACCAGTAGACTTTTTTTCTTTTTCTTCTTCTTCTTTTTTTTTTTTTTTTTTGTGGCGAATACCATTTGAGTCTAGTAAATGATTTCTAAAATTTTAACTATCTGGAAATTTACCAAATTATAATCAAGAGGCTTGAGTTCTAGCAGTGCCACTTCTCAGTAACTACCCAGGACATTTCCTAAACCTCTCTAAATTTTAGAATCTACATCCATTAAGTAGACTAAAACTGCATACTCATACTAGAAAAAATACAAATAATTTAAAATTATGATGTAATATATTCTGATACAGGGCTGGGACTAGGATGAGGTAGGTGAGGTGTCAAGGGGGCTACATTTAAAGAAGCATTCACTTTCAGGATCATGCAAGTGCAAGGCCGGTAGTGACAGTGAGTGCCTCATTCAATTTTATTTGAGGTGCCTTGCTGGCCTCACCTTAGTCCAGATGGAGTAGAGTATTCAGATAGTATTATCAAATGAGATCTAGTAGGAAAATTCCTAAAGGATGTTGAGAATTAAAGCACTTAACTAATTAAATCATTTAGAACAGAATTATGATATAAAATTTAATATTAAAATGAGTTTAAGGGATAACTCATGAAAATTAATTGGAGGAAAATAATTCTCTTGCTGTCAGAAATACAAAATAAGTAAAGCAGCCAGACCTCAGAATAATCCTAAACTTTATCTAGCTAGAAGTAACTTCTGTTACTACATAAGTCATTTTGAAGAATTTTTTGTTTTATAATTGAATTACAAAGTAAATTAATTTGAAATTTACTTTTCACTTTCAAAATGGCCTAGATCCACATTTTTCCTTTATCTGAATTGATATTTCTCACCATAAGAAGAGAAATATTTCTCATTATAATAAGACTAGTTTTACACAATTATATTTCACCTTATTTACATTAAAGGTTGAGGCTTAGGAGGTTAGTAATAATGAAAAGTGGAACCAAAGTAGACTGGAAGAATGTTGCAAAGAAGAAGGAAAACTGGTAGAGTTCAAGAAGCAGGAGAGTACACTTGTTAGGAGCATAGACTATGGGGCAAAACAACCTGGGGTGTGACCTTAGACAGGTCATTTAACCTCTCTGTTCATCAGTTTTTCCCATTTGTAAAATAGATGTCAAAAAAGTACCTATCTCATAGCATTGTCCTGAGGCTCAAATGAGTTATTGCATGTAGAACACTTAGAACAGGGACTGACACTTAGTAAGTATTCCACTGATGTTGGCTGTTACTACAATTTCACTAGAATTTTCATTAAACAATCTCTACCCAAGTAAATCTTTAGTTTAATAAATGCTATTTTCCCCGTACATTGTGCTGAAGCCTATCTTATGCCTTACATGTCTGCTCAAATGTGCTGAATTCTATGTTTACTAAAGATCGTTTATATTTGTTCCCAAACCTGTCTACTTCCACTGCACTTTTTAAAAAATTACTCAATTTAAATAAATATTACATACAGCCAAAATTAAATAAACTTGGCTCATGTATGAACACTAAGTTGAATTATTTGGAAAGACCAGATAAAGGTAAATCTTAAAACACATTGTCAGTGAGATACAGCTTCAGCAAAGTCTGGGGAAGAATTTGTAAATTTCCGGGAGGATTCTGCACTCACATAGCTTTTCAAGTATCTTCAAGTTATCACTTTAAAAAGAAACTCAAATTTTAAAAATTGAAGATGTTTAATGGATGAAGTTATCAAATAAACATAATGTGAAACTCCAGGCATTGGAATTATACTCAAAGAAAAGTCCTAGGGTTTTATCTAAATTTGCAAATGCCTGAACATTTACATATTTTTACTTAAGATAAAATATTTAAAGTATTTATCTATTCTTTATGACACACCTCTTTAACCAAATATTTCAATTATCTGATAGATATCTCCATCTCTATTCTATTTTGTAAGAGGCCTTCTACAGTAACTGTAGCTTAGGAAGAGGAAACAGAAAGCTGGAAGATTAGGGCTGGCCCAAAGATATAATAAATGTAAATAATATAATAATAATAAATGTAAACATTAGAATTTTCTAATGTTAGCCCATTTCATCTAGACAGAAAAGGAGGGAGAGTTCTGTTCACTTTAAAAAGAAAAAATCTAAGTATCTTGTTTTTTCCTCTTAGAACTTGAATAAATGAACAAGATACATCTTTCTTAGAAACCAAACCCAAACCTAAACACACGGAAAATCTTGTAGGATCAGAACTATGTGCCGTGTTCTAGAAGACATGATAACATGTCTTAAAAAAAACGAACAAACAAAAAACCAAACCAACTCCTTTTGAATTTTCTAAGTATGATTCCTAGTATATAATTTTAGGTGATGACTTTAAAATGTTTTCAGCTTCACTTTATGCAGTGGATTAATTCCTAGAAATTCACATGTAGTTTTTTTGCAAAGCAAATCATATTTGAACTATATTAGAAACAAGTAAATACTTCCATGTAGATGAAATAAAAGAAATAAAAAGCACTCAGAAGATTATTTTTAAAGCAAATAGAGACAACTTATCTCTTATGAAACTTGCATCAACATTTAGCAAAGGGCATATGTCTTCTGTGAATAAAGAGCTTTTACACATTAGTAAAAAAATGAATATTCCTATAATCCTATAGAAAAATGAAAAAGGTTATGAATAGGTAATTTATTTAAATGCTAAAATAAATAAGCATATGAAAAAATTTAACTTTACTAGTAATTTTTAAAATGTAAATTTAAGCAATGTAATCATTAACATTGACAAAGAAAAAAAGGACTATACAATACAATTTGACAATTAAGGTTCAAAAGTAATAAGAATATAAATGCCCTGTATACAAATATTGCTATGGAAATGACTACAGTTCAGTTAATGCAATAATATAACTACTTGCTTATCCACTATGGTATTAGAAATACAAAGAAAATTGTTAAGTAAGCAAAATGTCCAATATTAGGGACTTGGTTAAATAAATTACAGCATTTCCATTAAGGAGCTATGCTGCAATTAAAAATATTACAATTGCATACTTAATAAAATGGGGGAAATATTCATGCTATATTACTAAGCTTTAAAAGTACAAAATAAAATATTATGTGAAAATAATTCAATTTTATAAAATGAGAAAGAAAATAGAATGAAAAGGTCTCTATCAAAAAGTTAATAGTGAAAGTATTAATAATTTTAATAATTAATTAACAATATATTACCTGTCTTTCAAATGTTAATTCCTCTTTGAAGCCTTATTCAACGAGAAGTGATTTCTCCTTCCTTTGAATTCCACGGCACTCTGCTTCTATCTCACATTAAGGAATTAAACTATGTCATCTTCTACTAAACCTGCTGGTGAACATATCTTCCTTTTCTTAGTTTGATTGCCCTCTCTGTAATCAGGGCATACATATCTCATCTCCTCTATAATGGTGAGTAGAGTGACTTGTACGATCATCATTTTAAGATGCATATTTACTGACTATTTACAATTTGCCAGGCACTGAGTTAAGGCCTGGGGACTATGGAAAACCTGATAATATACTTGCTTGGCCTAGTGTGGGATGAATCAAGAAGAGAAAATTATAAAATAGCTTTTATAAGTATACGGAGTAGTAACTCAGGAAGGGAAGAAAACCCAGACTTTGGGGCTTAGTGAAAACTCTTTAGAGGAAGAACATTCAGGAATCATTAGATGAAGGATGAGTTGGAGAAGAATGGTGATCTTGGTCAAATGGTGATTGGTCAAATGGTGATTTGACCTTGTATTTCTAGCATTGGAATCTAGTGCACTGGGAAGGAATACAAGAATATATGTAATAAAAATGGGGGGCTTCCCTGGTGGCGCAGTGGTTGAGAGTCCGCCTGCCGATGCAGGGGACACGGGTTCGTGCCCCGGTCCGGGAAGATCCCACATGCCGCGGAGCGGCTGGGCCCGCGAGCCATGGCCGCTGAGCCTGGGCGTCCGGAGCCTGTGCTCCGCAACGGGAGAGGCCACAACAGTGAGAGGCCCGCGTACCGCAAAAAAAAAAAAAAAAAAAAAATGAAGCAAATTTCTCTAATTTATGGTCTGTGTTTAAGACCATGTGTAAAAATTTATACTCAAGTTAGCTTTGTGCCTGAAAACTGAAATAAAGTAATATCACTTTTCTATCTTTTGCCCACTATTCAAACTTACCTCATTCTTCCATATTTTATTATTTTGCATAAGACATGGGACCAGAAAAATCCATTTAACAACAGAAATCATATCCTTTATCAGCAAAAGATATAATTTGGGAAAGGACTAAAGAAAGAATGAATATTATTTGGGAGTTCTTCCTCTGTGTTTGAATTTGTCATCTGGCATGCCTTTTTTAGATATTTTGTTCTTTCCTAATATTAAGATAGGGATGAAATTATGAGAGAAATAGGGATTTATAAATAAAAGGCAAACAGGTTTTGAAGGAAGATAATCCACTTGGTATTTATAAAACATTAAATACTAAGGTACTTTCATAATTATGAAAACTGCTTAAGAAGTAGTGAGTCTAGCATTACATCTTCAAAAAGTACTAATGCCCTATTGCTCATCTCCTGAGATGCTGGATTACATTAAAAAGAAAAATTGTGAAAAAGAGTAAACTCTTAGTCTTGTTGCTTGGGAGAAAAATCTAAACTTTAGTCTAGAGGCTAGCTCAAAAGTCTATCTTGGTTGCAGGCTTCAAGTCTGATAGGAATCACAGCTCCTCAGTTGAAAACCTATTAAAAGTAGCAGCAAGGTTAATGGAGAGCAAGCTAAATCTCCTCAGAATAATTCATGCTGACAGTGAAATGTGTGCTGCCACAATTTTGCTCTGTGGACTTGGAGATGCTGCTATTCACCCAGCACTGGGAGAGGGAAGGAGCACAAATGGACTCACAGTTCTGGATGTTGGAGGAGCTGAAGGACTGGGTAGGGAAACCATCTCCTGGATTGCTAATCGGAGCTTTAAGCGATGCAGAGGATTGCTGATTCCACTTTCTCTCTGGATCTCAGTGTCTGATAAAGCAGACATAATGGCCCCGCTCTTCACATTGGCTCGGCAGGCTGCCACATACCAAGCAGGCATTCCCAACCAGAGCTGTTGGATAGGCAAACATACATACCCAGGTTATAATAATAGTTAACCATTAACAATGTCTATGCGCTAGACATTATTTTAAGTATCTTACTTGTATGAACTCATTTATTACCACACCCCATGAAAGAGATGCTATTATTTTTTTTCCCCAGAAGAGACAGATGCACAAAGACATTAAATAATTTATTCAAAAAAACCAGTTAGGCAGTAATGGAAACAAAGATTGGAAATGTAGACTTCAGGGTCTGCAATTTAACAACTAATTTATATTATTAGGGATACATATAATGGCTGCACCTCACCAAATCTCCTCTTGAGTTTAAGCACAAGAACAGCTACAAGCTGCGTTTGGTAAAGGCTCAATTAACATTCGTTTAATAAACGACTTCAGTTTATAACTCTCCTTTGGAATTCTGAGTGCCTTTGATCAAAGGCTTTAATGTGGCTAATCCACATTTCCAACCTATCTACCTATAGGTGTATGAACTCAATTAGATGCTAAATATGAAAATACTTTCTGGAGAATGAAATGCTGGGCTAATGGAAGAGGCTAACATTATAAACATCTGGAAAACATTAGCTAAAGAGAGTTACAAAATGAACATTGCTTTGGAAATTAGGGATTGTGATTCTTCAGCTTTGCTGTGAGGCTCTGGAAAGACAATTGAATCGGTAGTGCAGTGAGCACAGCATAACGCCTGGCATATTATCTGCAGCACAGGGTGAACGCACTGTGTTGTAGCATCTGAATTACATACACTTAAATAAGGAATATTCTTTCCAATCCTCCCACCCCTCCTCCATCATTAGCTATGAGTAAGAAACAGGCACATGCAAATGAGCAGTTTAAATCTTGGTTTTAAACAGCCAAAATACTGATTTTTTTGTTGTTGTTGTTGATTTTATTTGTTGACATGAACAGATTGAGTAAAAGGAGAGAGGATGAGAGTGAGAAAAAGTGAGAGAGTAAGAGAAGAAAACCTATAAATCAGCAGTATACAATGCCAAGAGCTCTGGATCAAGAATCAGAAGGCTTGGGCTCTAATTCCTTCCTTGTCATTGGCAAGTAAGTCCTCTAAACCTCAGCCTTATTTTCCCCATTTGTAAAATGGAAGGGATTCGGCTTTATTATTTCTAAGGCTTGGTGTTACGCAGCTTCTAACATGGCTCCCGATGATCTCACTTCCTGACATTCCTGCCCTTGTATCGTCCTCTTCCTCTGAGTTTGGGCTGGACCTGGTGACTTATCGTAATGAAAAGACTATGATAAAAGTGATGGGATCTGACTTTCCAGATTAGGTTATGAAAAGACTGTGGCTTCATTCCTGCCAGTCCTCTCCCCCTCTGTCTTCTCCGAGCTCTCGCTCTGGGGAAAGCCAGCTGCAGGGCTGTGAGTTGTCCTTTGAGATGCCCACATGGAAAGGAACAGATGTCTCTGGCCAACAGCTAGCAAGGAACTGAGTCAGCTTGGAATTGGATTTCCCCAAGTCAAGCCTTGAGATGACTGCTGTCCTGGCCGACACCTTGCTTGCAGCCTTGTGAGAGACTTTGAACAGAGGCGGTAGCTAAACCATGTCCAGATTCCTGACCTACAGAAGCCAGGAGGAAAATAAATGCTAAGTGTTGGGATAATTTGTTACATGATAATAGGTAACACTGATTTTTTTAATCAAAAAATTCTGCCATATTAAAGGGTTGCTTGCCTCTGTAGAGGAAACACAAAAAGTCAAACCTTTCAGTCAATGTGGCCTGACTGAGATAAGAGAAGGAGAGAGGGGATATAGGTACAGTGCATGACTGAATATAGTAACTCCTACAGGTTAGGCAAAGGAATTGACCTTGCCTTGACACACATGATTAGCTACGACAGAAGATGGGACTTGACTTCATAGTTTGTAAACTCAAGTTGTTCAAAATAACTAAACATCTAAATATACCTTCACTGGACCCTAAAGATTGTCACCTCTTTTCATATCCTCTATGCTAAGATATTTGGATTTCCACACTGGTTAACATTACCCAAATGCTTGCCAATGCATGGTTACCAAGGTCATCCCTGATTAGACTTTTACAAAGTTTTTGATGTCGATAAATGGTGTGTGAAGCATCAGACTTACTTGTTCACATCACTCTTAGCGGGCTGTGCACTGAAGGAGATACTAAAGGAGGTGAAAGTTAAGAGCTCTCATTCATTGGATCACCCACCTCATTCATCTTGTTTATTCCATTGTATAATTTCACTTATTATGCAACACTGGTTTCCTTGTTGCTCCCTGGAAACAGCCCAGGCCTTTTTCTGCCTCAGGACCTTTGCATCTGCTGCTCCCTCTATTTGAATGCTTGTCCCCTCTATCTTCACATGCCTTACTCCCTCACATACTTTAAATCTTTACTCAAATGTCTCCTTCCCTCTGAATGTCTCTTCCCCTCCTTCCCAGAACAGCAAACAGACATTCTTTATCCCCATTCCTTGCCTTATTTTTTTTCCATGGCACTTAGCTTCTAACATACAGTGTCATTTACTCCTCAATCTGTCATCGCATGAAAGAAAATAAGCTCAAGGAGGACCAATGTTTCATATACATACTCTGTTCAGAGGTGCATTTGAAGCATCTAGAACAAAGTCAGGCGCCAAAGAGGTGCTCTGTAAATAGTTGTGAAGTCACTGTATAAAGTCATTTTATAAAGTCACTTTACGGAGCACATTATGAGCAATTTCTGCATGCTCAGGATAGTTCTAATTAGCACAAACTTCACTGCTTGTCATTTCCTAGCCCCTTAATGTCAGTAAATCTGTTTTTTTTTTTTTTTTAATATATAAAGGATTTGTTCATCACTTGCCAAAACAGCAGTTAACTCTCTGTCAAACTGCAGCTCATTTTACTGGAGTGAAACTGAACAAAGAATTGCTCTCAGTTTTGAGGTGGGCTTTCTTAAGCATTTTGTCTTATAATTGACTTTTAAAATATAGTAAGTTGAAAGCAATATTTGGAAGAAGAAGCTCTGATCACTAATAAGCTAAAAATTCCCTGACTGATATAAAAGAATAAAATAAAGCAAGACACAGCCTTCTTTCACTTAGCCCAGGAAAAAAGATGCAGCATGTTTTTATATTTATCTGTATATTATTATTTTTTAAACTCAAGTGAGTTTTGATTGTTCCTTATTGATTAATTCATTAGCTCTGGATGTGATATGATAATGAAGGTAGACAATTTTATAATCCTGAACCTTTTAAAACAATTTTTTTTTTTTTTTTTTTAAACAATGGGTTTTAATTGCCTCTGCCAAGCAAGAAAAGTTCATACAGTCAGTCCCTTGGTACCCTCAGGAAATTGGCTCCAGGACACCCCATACCAAAATCCGCAGATGCTCAAGTCCCTTACTGTTGGGCCTTGGTATACACAGGCTCATCATCCTCGGATTCTGTCTCGGATTGAACGTGTTTGGTTGAATCCACGATGGGGAACCCATGGATAGGGAGGGCTGACTGTATTCTTCTTTGCCTTGACATCAGCATATCCTAGCAGCTACCAACAGCCCACACTAGAGAACTGAATGGAAGGGGCAGTGAAAACTATTGATAAATGGTATGAAGGGGCCACTCGTGCTCAAATATGTATTTCGTTCACTGTCCTGGTCTGCTCCTGCTGCCTCCAAGCTGATCAAGTATTAACTCACTTTTCCAGACCCTTGTGTTATGCAGGAAATGCTGAATGCAGTTTTTGTTTCATTAAAACATTCAGTCTAGACACAGAAGGGAATAAGGGAATGCATCTTCTTCTGCATAACTCCAAATGTCTAAATCTAGCTGGCACCTAGTCTTAAAGAACTAGGTTCAGGAATTATACTACAAGCAAAGGAATGGCAGCAATATCTTGGATAAGACAGAAGTGTTAAATATATGGAGATGCCTCTTCTCTGTTAACCTGCTGATGAGGAAGGGCTCTGGACTGATGTACTGGGACAGGTGTTTTCTTGCAACAACAGAAGTATCATTCAAAAACCATTTCTTGATTTACTCTAGATATGAAGAAGATAGAATTTACCAAAACTTTCTTTTATCTCACAGCCTGCTTCCTTCTGCCACAATCTCAAGAAAACATCAGAGTAAAACCACAAGAATGCCCACGGGTCCCTAGATAAAGCAAATATTCTCTTTATAAGTTATTCAAGACTATTGGAAAACTAGGATGTCAGGAACTGGTCTTTACTTGTCTCTAAAAATACTATCAAGTTAGCAGTGATTGGATTAAGAGCCTTCTGGTTTAACTCTCTTACCTCTAACCACGCGACTACAGTGGGCCCATCCCACTGCGCAAAAGGTAATCCCTTTCTCCGAGCTTCTTCTAGAAGTTCATGCCTGAAGTATACAGCAAAGATTATTAGTCAGGTAATATGGGAAAAGACGGCAGTGATTATTTTTAATGACAATATTTTTTAAAAACCCAATAATCCCTTATAAGCTTTTTATGAGTTAACACAGAAATAACAGAAATCCTTCTTCCTTTGAATAATACATGCAAAGCATCCATTGATTTTATTAGAAATGAAACACTGACATCTAAAAATAATTTTCCCCAACACTTATTCACTAAAATTCAAACATTAAATGTTAATGGACTAAGAAGCTGAATTTTATTATCAGCAAATATCATATTCCCTAAACAAGAAACTGGCCCACATATGCGTATTCTGGCATGCACTACAGGATCTAAATGAGGCTTCTTCCATCTGTCTTGCCTGTTTCCCTTATTATTTCAGTAGTAGATAAATGCCTGTTTATAGAGGCAGAAGATCAAGTTGGTCATTTTAGCCCCATTCAAGTGATATGCTTGATTTTAGTATGCTCTCTGGGTCCAGGTGGCTATCTTAGGAGTTAGCTTTTCGTATAGACTACAAAATTACTTCTCATTTGAAGAGAACTCCGAGGTAAACTGACTTCCATCACTACAAAGCAATGTAAGGTGTAAAATTCAATAGTACACTTATTTCCATTTATAATCACTACTGGTTTTAATGAAAGCAAAACATCTCAATGAAAACAAATGGTTGTTTCTGGTAACAAAAAGTTGTAAAGAACCTTGACAAATGCATCTTTAATCACTATTTCTACTACTGACCCTTGACATCCATCTACAAAACCAATTTCAGATCGCTCGTGATTGAAATAGCAAGTTTCTGTTTTCTTTGAAACTCAAATTGATATACACCTGGCCAGGACTAGATTGGAAAATATATTCTCTATTCCTTAGATGCATTGATCCTACACACACATTTTTACACATATTGCTTTATGTTGACTGTGTGTCTTTCATGCTTAGGAACTCTAAAATGAAGCATTTAATTATTTCCTACTACCAACTGATTAATTGTTTATTGTGGTGGACTATAATATGTTAAAATATATGATAAAAATGTCTTTTAACACAAAAGCTTTCCGTGTCTGTGATGGATGCTACCAAAAAAATGCAGTGTGACAAAGAAACAGGGAGGCAAAACAAAAATTAGTTATAGTAGATGAAGAGACACATAAATCAACTGCTCTTTCATTTCATGGGATAGCAAAGAAGCACGTGTAAGCTATTCAGCACCTGGGAAATGGAACAGCAACACTGGTGCCATGAATCCAAGGTGAAACTAGAGGGACTCCCTCACCTGGCTTGCTCTACCCTCACCCATTCCCTCAGGCTTCTCAGTGACATTCCTTCATTGAATACCAGATTTGAATAGCATAGTCTCACTGTGACAGATATATTGACAGAAATGGGTTGAAGGGTTAAATAACCAACCATCAGGTACTTATCGAGCACCTATTGTGAGCTGAGACCTGTGGAAATACAGACATGCACCCAGTTTTCCAGGAGATCCCTGGTTACGTAGAAAAAGCAAACACATGAAATTGTTTAAAAACATAGTACAATGCACAATTAGATGCCAAAACTCAGTGAGGCATATTCTGAGGGTGAGGGTTTTGGAGAAGGGGTTAGCAGCAATGGAAATGATCAGTGAAGGCTTTACAGCAACTGAACTGACTTCGAAGGGCTGGTGGGAAGGAGTTACAGATGATGTTCCAATCTGGATGAGCAGTAAGGGTGGATGGGCAGAGGCAGGACTGAACACAGAATACGTGCAAGAAAATTTAGAGTAGGCTTCCACAGAGCCAAGAGCATTATTGAGAGTTGTAATATTATATCCATTAGGGAAAAACATACTTCCAGTTATGTGACAGGTGAGTGGCATTAAAGGGGAAGAAACAAGTATACATTTACAACTGGTTTTTGCTACATTTAGCAAAAAAGCAAGTCAATATGCACTCAACACCTAGGAAGCACATAACATTTTCACAAGTGAATTACATGAACTGTACATACGCCATTTTTGAAAACTAGAACATTTTAATTCTGACTAGTTCCTTAATAAAAAAATACACCACACAAGCTGGAGTGATCCTATTAAAAGTTAAATTGGATAATGTAACTTCTCTGCTCATAACTTTCCAGTTACTACCTGTCTCACTGAGAATAAAAGCTCATGCAGCTGATAGGATCCACCCTACCCTCTTCATCTTTCTGACTCAATTCCCATCTCACTCCGCAACACTGGTTTCCTTGTTGCTCCCTGGAAACAGCCCAGGCCTTTTTCTGCCTCAGGACCTTTGCATCTGCTGTTCCCTCTATTTGAATGCTTGTCCCCTCTATCTTCACATGCCTTACTCCCTCACATACTTTAAATCTTTATTCAAATGTCTCCTTCCCTCTGAATATCTCTTCTCCTCCTTCCCAGAACAGCAAACAGACATTCTTTATCCCCATTCCTTGTCTTATTTTTTTCTCATGGCACTTAGCTTCTAACATACAGTGTCATTCACTCCTCAATCTGTCATCACATGAAAGAAAATAAGCTCAAGGAGGACCAATGTTTCATATACATATTCTGTTCAGAAGTGTATTTGAAGCATCTAGAACAAAGTCAGGCACCAAAGAGGTGCTCTGTAAATAGTTGTGAATGTTGAACATGTCAGCCAGTATTTACATTTAGCTGCTTCTTGTTTCAGCAACTTGCATCCCATAATGTACTTTTTAGTCCATTTTTTTAGCCACTTTGTCAGCATAGCACCCATTCCACACGATTCTAAGAGTCTGATCTGGTTTGCGACGCCTGATAGGAATCTGGTTGAGGTAATCCAGTGTGTTCAAATAATCCTATTCTCTTTTTGAACAGAAATTTATCATACAATTGTTTGAGAAGTCACTGGACGATGTAAACCTTGGAAAAGTTTTCCTTTTCTTTGCTTTGTTTATTGTGTTTAAATCACAAACTCTCATAGCACAATAACTTTAGTAAGAGTTTGCAAAGATAATGAAATAAGGGGGATCAAGTCCAGTGGATTCTGCCCTTTGGTCCTCAGCTGGCAGGGCTAAATCCCAAGTTGAGGCCTTTGAAATGACACACTTGAAACTGTGAGAAACAGGCCAGATTGGAGTGGATGGCTGGATTTTACTCTAGGACTGTGTGCTACATGATGTTAACTCCAGACCGGCTTTTCCTTAACCCAAGGGCAGTTTTTATTATGTAAAGAAATGCATTGAAATTCTCAAAGCAATATTACATTTAATTCTTCTCTATTATAAAAAAAGTCTGCATTATACAGAATTTATTAGAGACATATATCTGGGCATATTGGCTTGAGAGAGAGGCACTGTTAGAAAAATAAAGCAATATGGGTAATGCTCTAATTGTTAGAAATCACTGAGTTTAATACATGATGATTTCATAACATTATTAAGGGCATGTATAGCATTAATTTCATGGGGCCATTGTTGTCATTAGATATTTTGAAGTCACTGTCAGAAAAATATTAGAAGTACTAAATATAAAGCTGATTTGGCCCAAACAGGCATTTTGTATATACTGGTGTTCTCTGTTCGTCCAGTGCATGTGTAGAAATTTATGCATTCTCTCTGTACCCCAGATTCAACCTTTTCAAAGGTTCAGTGACAGTTCTTCCAGAGCGATGTCATGATCACATTCTCCAGTACACATCTGCATCTGAAATTACTGTCTTTCTATTCAGGCCTAAAGAAACATTTTTGCCTCCCTTCCTTCCTTCCTTCTTTCCCTCCATCCTCCCTTCATCCCTTCTTTCCTTCTTTCTTCCCTCCCTTCTTTCCTTCCCTCCCTTCTTTCCTTTCTCCCTCCCTTCTTCCCTCCCTCCCTCCTCTCTTTCCTTCCTTCCTTTCTTTTAGACAATCTAATATTTAACCATCCTTTCCCCTCAAATCACTTATACATTACTATAGTTATGGGCATCCATTTTTGTTTTAAGTTTTAGACCAGATTCAGTAGCACTTCCTTCTAGAGGAAGTTTCAGGTACAGGATTGTCATTTCCTGTGTGGAAACAAAAAAAAGAAAAGTACTGATTGTAAGGGAAGGTCATTCTGAATCAGAAAAACTTCTGAGTCACTGAGTATTTTCAGGGAACACGTTCTTGTCTGCAATAAAGAATACCATTAGATTCCCTCCAAAGGCCTCAGACTCTCTTGATAAGGTGTCAGTGCGTTACTGTAAATGGAATGTGACACATTAAGAAGGCCCAGCGCTTGGGGAATGCTCAGGTGTGTGAGTAATTGGCAAGTTCATACAGAAACGTGCAGAGGGCAGCCTGCACTTACCTGTGCCTGATCTGAAGACAGGAACAAAGTGTGGGCACCCTAGTAATGTCTAGACCCAAGGATTTCTAAATAAAGGATTGAGAATGTCTAAAAATGTAAAGAAATCGAGGGTATTTTCCAGGCTTGTAGCTCCTAAATACTAATCCAGACTAATTTAAGCAAGTATGATTTTGCTTAAATGATTCCATCCAAATAGAAATGTCTGGCTCCTCGTTTTCAGGTTTTATGTCTTTCTCCAATTATTTCAGTTTTGACCTCATAGGTGGAGTATGCTTAAATTTCTAAGCTCTGTTTCCTTCACACTAAACAATATCCACACACCTTCCTGTCTTGTCTTCCCACTCACTTTATCTTGATTTTCAAGACACAACAAAAATAACTTCCTCTCAGAAGCCATCCTACCCTGGACCCGGGGGCAATATTTACTACTTATTTTTATAGGCCCCTTAGTACTAAACAATTTTCCCTAGAATATCTTTAACATTTTATTGAGTCAGAGATTTTAGCCAGTTTTATTTTTTGTTTTGAGGACAAAAGACAGATACATGGTAGGTCTACAAAAATCTAATGACTGACTGCCAAACCTAGTCCGGGGGCATACAAAGTCCCTGTTCTTGTACCCTTACAGTTTGGGTGAACAACTTGTAAATCAACAAATTCAATAAGATGATAAAACTCTGAGAAATGAAATTCATTAGTTACTCAAAAATTCATAAACTATGGGGGCAGGAAAGTCTCCTCTTCCATATTTTTCCAGTATGGATGGTTCATTGCTGTCAGTGAAAAGAGACTTTATTCTCAGACCACTTAGCCTAGGATGCTATTTTGGGACTGCCAATTTGCAACATGACTGTCTAAATACCCTAGGGTACCATTTCCTTTGTCACTCAGACTGGCCATTTCAGTCACCCTCCATTTAATGCCTGTCAATTTCCCATTCATACTTTGCATTTTATCTTCTTTCACTTTCTCTTTTCACTGCCATTATTCTTTTTTCTGTCTTTTAACTGGCCCCACTCTCCAAGCTTCTTGCCCTTGCAATTCACTGCCATGAAAAAAATCTGCTGTCATGGCAAAGTAGGTAATACAGTGGGCTCTGAAGTGGGAATGCTTGGGCTGGATTCCTGGTGCCCTCCCTTCTTAGCTGTGCATCCAAAGACAAGTCACTTTACCTTTTTGTGCCTCAGTTTCCTCATCTGTAAAATGAAGTTGATAACAGTACCTACCTCAGAGGGTTGGTATGAGAGTTGAATAAGAAAATATATGTAATGTGATGACGACAACAGTGACTTGTACAAAGGAAACAGCCAATACGTGAGCTATTTATCATTGCACTATCCTCTGAAAAACCCTTCAATGGTTCCTCGAATGCCTAAAGCATAATCCTTAACCTGGATTACAAAGACTGAAATCGGTTTAGTCTTGATTTTCCTTTCTAATCATCTTTCCTTATTTTTCACTAGAACTGAAAACCTACTTTGGCAAATAATATGAATAATTCCATCTTTGCAAGTACCATTTTCCAGAGTTGGTACGTTCTTTCTCTTCTTCCTCCACTATCAAAATCTTACTGTTTGCCTAAATCATGAAACTTCCTTTTATTTTTGATCATCCCAGATCCCACAATGACTTTTTTCTTTCAAAATCTGGAAACTCATAGTGTCAGCATTGCTCGTAAAGACTGTTGATGAGCAGCACATACATGGGCCTCGTCTCCCACCCAAGACTAAAGTCCTGGAGATGAGAGTTTGCTCTTCTACTGTACCATGCATTTTTCTTTGCAGGATCTAGCCAAGAATATCTTTTGCAAGATTGCTATTTTGTAATCCATGAACTCTCAGTGTTGACAACCATCCAGGATCCTTGATCAAAGGGCAGCTTTTAAGTATTCTATGTCCTTGTTAATATCCAACTACTTACTACATCTTAAAAAGAAGTAAGAATTTTGCTTACCTGTTACACAGATTGGCTGCAGGAAGACATAAAAGTGCCCTCTCTAACATTAAATATGACATTTTGTAAATTGATCAACTATTACCAAAGCTTTTGTTCAAATTCTCATTTGTAGATCATGGAAATGAACGCCCAGAGTCTGCCTCTCCTTTGGTATTCCCTACCTCTCATCCTTGTTCCAACTTCCAGAAAGACCTTTCTAAACACAAATATTTTTGTAAGAGTTGCCTGCTTAAAAATCTCCCCCTTGAGGTTTTTAAGCAGGCAACTGAAAATATAGGTCAAATATCTTAGTTCAACTAAAAAGACCCTTGGTGATCTGGCCCTTGGCTATGTCCCAGCTTCTTCTGCTCAAGCAATACTGAAATACTTGCCATTTTCCAAATACCTCATTCTGTTTTACCCTCTATGACTTTGTATATGCCTTTTTCTTCTGCCTAGAGCATCCTTCTTTGCATCATAATTGTGACAAACTCACACTTATCTTTCTGACAAAATTTATGCTTTATCCTTCCTGTTAAGATGCCAAGACCTTTCACAGGGAGAATTAATTTTCTCTTCTACAAAAATATTATAACTTGTATATACTCTAGTTATTGCACTTACTATACTTCTCATTTAAAATTTAAAATTGTATTTAAATGTAATTAAATAAGTTGTATTATAATTGAATACAGTGAGTACTATAATAGAACTTTATCTAATGTGCTCTCTTATTCATATGTATCACCTCATATCTTTCTAAGATATAATATCATGGTTTGAAAGACCAAAGTTTCTATATGCAGGCAAATTAGGGTTGAGATCTCAGATAATAACAGCTGACATGCATATATCACTTACTACGTGTGAAGCACTATCCTCAGTGCTTTATGTGTGTAAGTCATTTAATCTTCACAACAATCCAATAAGATACATATTGATACACATTTGCAGATAAGGACACTGAAGAAAAGAGGCCGCTTGGAGCACAGAGTTGGTGAGTGCAGAGCCAGAATCTGAGTGCCAGCCACCTGGTCACACAGTCAGCCTCTTAACACCCCACACTATCCTTTAGCTAATTAACCTCTCTGAACTTTTCGTAACTGTAAAAGGAAGAGAGTAACAACCACCTCTTTGTTAGAATTAAAGACAATGATAGTTTTCCACCTTTATTTCTCTCCTTTTTTTACATTCATATTTAGGCATACATTTATGTGACTTCCTGGCTAATATAGATAGTCTTTTCCCCCTCACTATCACACATTTCAGTCCTCAACCTTATAAGAGAAAAAAAGAGCTATGACTTTTCTTTTCTTGCTGTTCCCTACTACAAACAGGCTCTGAATCTTGGCCAGAGGAAGGAGGTTACCCCCATTTATACAATCAGGATGGAAAAGCTGAATTTGTTTCAGTTCAATTAATTTTGTATTATTGTAATACAAAGTAATTCTCTGGTTGAATAATTTATCTTTAGGGCTTATTTATTTACTGAGGCACACAACAAGTACTTACTTATTGATACAACCGGGAGAAATAAGTATGTGGCTCGATAAGAACCAAGAATGAAATATAAGTCAGAATAATTTGACAATTGAATCTACTTCTTAAAAGTGTAGCACAGAGAATAAATCTTCCCTACATAATATAACAGTAAATTTACATAGACTTCACACCATTATTAATTATAAAATGTATCTTGTTCCAATAAACTTCAACAGTCAAGAGGGTAAATAGAACATGATCTCCTCAAATTTCAACCAGACAATGAGCTATAATCTCATCATTCAGAAATCTATATCTGTTGATCAATTCCATGAAAATTAAAATTACATATTTGAGAAACTGCTTGAAATTCTGGTCAGCAAATATGAAGGAAATATGGTGCCACTTCAAATTTTTTAAATTCTGTAAGCTGAAAATGTATATATTAATTAACGTAATTATCCTAAACAGAAATATATTACAAATCCCAATCAGCTGCTTCAGACATTGATTACCTAAGTAAACACAGTTAGCTCCATAAAATTAAGAGTTTCAAATCTGACATTAACAAGGTTGACTTGATTTTGAAAGCACCGCATGCTGCGATTTTGTATGTGTGTAAGTGCAAGTGTGTGTGTTTGTGTATCCTGTTATGGCACATTTTCACATGTAGTGCATATAAAAGTCCATTATACATTTAAGTAGTGTTTTATTTAGGTTCTCAGAATACATGCTAGGTTGCTTGAAATTATTTAATTACATAAAACCAAAGTTCATTCATGTTGAAACCTTTTTTTCCCCTGCAAGCTACTTGAAATGGAGGGCACAGTCTCAGGAAAGAAATTTAATTTATTTGTGAATTTGAGTAGGGGTTTACATAATTTCACTCCTCATTTTATTTTGAATTTAATCACTTTCAAAACCACTGAAAAGGTATAAACACACACATGCACGCACAAATGCGATGGAGCAATACAGTTACTCATGCTGTTATTAAAAACTAGAGGGGCTTGTATTACTTTCCAGTAAACAATTTCACTTTTGCAAGACACTGGGGTTTGTTCTTCCCAGTCCCTTCCTGACTGTAAATTGGGGACTTACTGGAGGAACATTGGTAATTTTTCAGGTTTATATGGATGCCATTTAGACTAGATGGCTTTAGTGCTTCATCTAATTTTGAGCCCTCTTTAACTCAGATTTGAAGTTTATAGTTTCTATGCTTCTGAGATTATTCATATATTCTCATACTCTTGTGAGTATTGGGAAGTTGACAGTAATATTAGAAAGTACACAGAATGAGTCAGTCACTCAAAAGTATGCAACAAACACATGGGAAAGTTGGGGCTTAAAGTCTTGTCTTCTGATTCCTAATTCAATACTCTTTCCACTTCAAATCTTCCTACGTCTTTACTATGTTTGTACTATCTTCTCCTGACATTTAACCTCCTAAGCTTTCTTTTAGCAACTGTACTAAGGGAATGATTTTGAGGTCTTAAAATGTTTAAATTCCAGGAGCATGTGCAAGACAAGAAATTGAATTTTCCAATTAAGGTAATTATATCAGTTTCTTAAAGTCCATAAATATTGATGCATTATGAATCTATTATTTTTCAACATTTCATTCAAAAAGGGATGGGGGAATGAAGTTGTATTTCTTGACATTGTTTTCATTATTTCAATTTCCTCATGAAACTTAAAATCATTAGGCCAATAATTCATGATAACATGAAAATAATGCTTTAAAAATCCAATGTCAGAATATCGATTGTTTTTAAAAAGTAAGATCTTACAACTTGCATTTGGCCAGCATAGTTGAATAGCATTCTAATCACAGCTTACCTTGCATTTGCAAGAACACTTCCTAGAATTTAATATCATAAATTATCCTTACTTAAGTAAATATTGCATTGTTAAATAATTAGTAATAGTAACTATAACTTAAAATTAGAGTAGGAAAAATATAACAAATATAAACCGTATTAATGAACAAAGCACATGACCTTTATTGGTATATAAAATATCCATATTGCCAATTAGTGATACTCTCCACAATTCCTGAATAATTGCATCTTATTGGAGCCATTTTACTTGTCCCCTCAAAATGTTTTGCTTTAAATGTAAAAGCAAAACCTCTCTCCATCTCAAAGTGTTTTGTAGCTCACCATGTTACCAATGCAGACATTTACATGAAGGTAATATTTTATAATATTATGCATAATTTGTTTTACTTTGAAGCCCAGTTGGTTTTAGAAATAAATAACAAATTCTAGGTTTAGTTCAAAAAGCAGGATTTGAAATTTGAAACAGTAATCTTAGTAATGTACCTTTTCAAAGCTTTAAAAATTAACTAGTAGTATAGGAAACAAAAGAACACACAAAACCAAAGGGTTCAGCCAAAACCAAGGATTACTTTGGAATCTAAGTGTAAAAGTCCTTCTGGGGAAGATCCAGCATTTAACCTACTTCATGTACGTGTAGTTCTAGTAATCAACAAAGAAACTTATCTCTTGAATATAATGCTGGTGGAAAACCACACAGCACTAGGAAAAACATACAGGCAGTCTCAGCCTTGCAGCACAGTCAAAAGTACTCAAGTGGCCTGCAACTATTACTTAAGCCTCACTGAATGTCACACTAACTCCTAGAGAGTGACCTGAGAAACAGGGGAAATGTCATCTGGATTGCCTTTTGATATATGTGTAATAGAACCGAAGAAACTGAAGTGCCTGAAAGGACAACATGATTAATCTGAATGTGAACAACATTTCTCTGAACCAATGATTCCTTTTATGGTAAGGAAACGAATACACTTCACAACTTTCATTTTAGGTCAGAGGCAGTGCAGCTTGTGTTACAACTGAAAAGAGAAACACGAAAGATAAAAGAAAAAGAGGATGGTGCTGAAAATAAACATGTTCAGCAGCCACTGTGATTCAACTTACCCTGACGTGCTTTTCATGAGATGAAGAAGGACGAATGGAAAAGAAAAGCACACAAATGTTAACGGATACATTTCAATCCAAAGAAAGCCATGGAATAAAACAAGAGCATCATTTCAGATGTGTGGAAGCTCAGATACGAGAAAGACATGGTACTTTTTTTCCTCACCATGACACACATACTCACTGCGTCCAAAAGCATAAGCAGGCTGAGGGCAGTTCTAATAGTTGACCAGTAAGTCTGTCTCTTGAAAATGAGCCACTCTGAAACATGCATGACCACATTTTCCCAGCCTCTAGTAAACCCCTGGAGGAAGTCAGGCAGCTTGTTAAAGAATGTTTTTTGCCTCAGGCTACTGTTTACAAATAGAAGCAGTAACTTACTAAATGGTGCTCAGATTCTCATACAGATTTATAAGCTTACTGTTAGAGCTTAAGAAAAATACAGCAGACTTGGAAAGGCAGCAACTTGAAGAAAGCACTGGTTTGAGGGTCAGAGTGTCTGGATTCCAGTTCACATACATGGTTTCGTCAAAATCACTAGTAGGTTCTGATGTTCAATCTCCTGAACTTAATTTGAGGCAAGGAGAAATTTGTACATTCCGGATCCATAATTTTATAATTCTAACAAGTGCTGTAACAATAATAATTATGTGCCAGTAATCAGATCATGAGAAAGTATAAAAAGATTCTATCACTCTTCTTCCCCTGCCACATGGAATTCTTCCTCCTCTATTTGAACTGCCAAAATAAATGTTGAGCTGTGCTAACTGGGTGTCTTTCAGTAGAAGCATTTATTTATCTGGACAGAGGTTCATAAATGTTACTCTGAGGGAGAAGATGAACTAGATTGGTTCACCAATGCTACGAAAAATCATCACAAAAACGTAGATTTAAATGTAGTGGTTGAAGTAGCCCACTTGTTCCCTGGATAGAATAGAGGCACTGGGAAAATATGGAATTTAAATAATCCAACAAAAGGCCATGAGAACATTATTTAAAATTTTCTGTACAAGCATAATAGATTAATTCTTAGAAAAATAAAACTTACTATAGCTCATAAAATAGAGTCAATATAACAAAATATGAAGCAGAGATTCCCTATCTAAGAAATGAGGCAAGTTAGAGAGCTCCCTTTTTTATTGCACAATCATTATAAAGAAAAGCTGGACGTGCGATGCCACACCCTGCACATGCCTCCTCCAAACACATTCATTCAGAGAAACTGTGTATTCTTTCATTAAATGTGCATTTTAGAGAAATGCATGTTCTTTGACCTTAGCTGCAGAACAGCTGTGGCAAGCTCTTTAAATTTTCACATAAACGAAAACATAATTGTCCATACAAATCGGCATCACAATGTCCTAAGAAATTTAAGCCATATTTCTTACATCATATATGCAACATAAAGAAAATTAAGACCCAAAAGAGATACATTCCAGGAGGTTAAAGTGGTTTTTCTGTCAACATACCTGTGAACACTTTGATGAGTTCTGAGAAAAGGGCAATTTCTGTGCTCTTCATGAAAATTGCCAAAGTATTTGGGGCCAGTTATTACCATGGACAAAATAATCTTCCTCAGTCTACTAGCTACCTAGGAATTGCTCTCCAATAAAACAAGTTGAACAAATCTGCACACAGTGGAATATTAATATTTCTCACATATTTATCATTTTTAAAATAGGAAACTTGTACCTATAGAAATACCCTGAATATAAAACATAAGAGAAATGATGAAAATAAACAGGAAACACAAATATAAAGGCATCACTCAAGAAGTATTGCTTAAAGTCCCAATATATATATTGATGTATATGTTATCTGACTTTTCATAGTTTTTATGAACTTTCTTCTCCTCTATAGTCAATTAGTTTAAGAGCAATACTGAGCAGCTATTTCACTTTAGAATAGTAAGTATTTCAGCTCATGACCTTCAAAAAAATATGTTCTGCAAAGAATCGTAAATGACTCTAAGAGAGTTTGTGATAATATATTATAAATTCATATCAGAGGTAATATATATTTGCATAATTTTTTGGTCTGGATAAAGTGATTTTTCTTCTTATAAAAATTGATATACTTTTCTACATGCAGTTATTTACAGGAACATATAACCTCTTATTCTTTTTCTTTCTACTCCAGATTGTCAAGGTTACGAGACTGGCAAGAGAGATTCTGGTCAAGAATTAACATTTTTCAGTTAAAGACCACTGTAAGTAATAGGCAAATAACAATTTTTCATTGACCTAGAAAACAGGTTTTAAGGTACCCACTAATGAATAAGATCAATCCAGTTACTGGCACAATATTTTCCTTGGGAACATCAGCATACATCCAGACACAAACAAGAAGACATTATCAACTAACGTCTATCTTATATTCCAAAACAGGATTCTTAAATGTTTAAGTTTCCTCACTTTAATCTTCTAGATCTCTTACTGAATGAATGGGCCTTCGGTTTATAAACTAGCTAACTTTGAATGGACAACTCCATACTAGAAATAATTTACTAAATGAACTCCATATGTGGAATATAGTTGCCTCTCGCTTCTTAAGGTTCAAGTTGGTGACTCAGAAATTTAAAAAATCAATCATTAACACCAGATTGGGAAGTGAACAGTTAGTAACTGAAGTGGAAAAGTGGAATGAAGAAAGGATTTCTTTCAATAGGTGAAACTTGAGAATGTTTAAATGCTGATGGCCACAACACCGAAGAGAGCAGAATTTGAATGTATAAGTACAAGTGGGAAACTGGCACAACATGACTGACAAAATGGGAAAGGATGCTCTTAAGTAAGAAGAGATTAACCTAGTTTCTGTAATAAAGCAGGATGGGGGCAAGTGTTAGTGTGGATTTGGCAGCAAATAATTCAGAGGACTCAGATTGGTCTCTTTTTTTCTCTCCCTCTGAAGTAGAATGTGAACGCACCTGCAGAAGATGTGGGTTTGAGGACAGTGGAGGTCTCCAACAGAAGTTGCAGAGAGTAGAAAGAAGATTGGTGAGAGAAAAGTACTGGGATTACCTGGCAGTGTTGAATTCCCAAATGAAGCTGGTCCAAATTTCCCTGCATTAATTTTCTCCTGCAGCACAGAGGTGCCCTCATGTAGCCATGGAGAAAGAATATTCATTGGTGGCTGTAGTTACGATGTGGATGTCACCAAATGAAAGAGGAGTGATGGGCTTTAGGAATTTTTGAGTGTGGTGAAATTATGGACATAGAATTTAAGCTAAATAGGGAGAGAGAAGAGGACCAAATGGGGCTGATGCACTGGGAAAGGATAGAAGTTTTTAAAAAGACGATAGTAGAAGAAGTTGATAAAGGGAGCTGAAGGGAGGAGATAGGAAGGAATGATATGCTTGAATTAGTAATTTTCGAACAGGAATGATTTGGGGATGATGACAAGATTCAGAATACAGCATGAGAGGTGTCTGACTTGGAGTAGAGAATGACATTGGAAGTAATGAATCTGTGAACTTAAAGGTTAAGTTGTGAATGGTTGTTCTATGTGGATACAAGAGCACCCGGGGTGATGGCAGAAATTGCTTTACATATAAAGACAGAGGATGGGATACAGATAAAAATAAATAGCGAAGCACATTTCTAGTGATCCTTACAAATGAAAGAAAATGGTTCAGAAGTTTTAAGTATGGCTCATCATCATACTTCTTCAGAAATAATTTTTCTTTAAAGTTAATATTGATTCAAAATAGCTAAAATATTTGAGACTCTTTAAAAGAGGTTAAAAAATCTTTATTCTTCCAAGAATTTTTTAAATTCATTTGCCTAGCAATCATACCACAGTCAAGCCCCAAATTAAAATTTTAAGTATGTAAAATCTGAAATAAAGACATTTAATTGTATGTTCGTGTATTTATATATATGCATACAATATAACATATATACACATACATATATATTTTTGAATGAAAAGTCTTTTGTTATAGAACTATGTTTTATAAAATCCTAGCAATAGGACGTAATCAGTGGCCTTCTTAGAAATGTGGAAACAAGGTAGAGAAGCTTGCTTCCTGAAAGGCTAATTTTAAATAACTATGGGAAAAAAGCACATCTTCAAAGTCCTTATAAAAATTACCATACAGAGCTAATATAAGAGCCTATATTTGTGGAAATATAGAGAATACTCTCTCAATTAAGATGTCAGTCAGCATTATATTTAAATTTACCTTAATTAGTCACTTTTTTTTCTTTTAATGAAGGAACTTAATTATCCTTGCTATTAGGCACTAACTTTGAACATTTTACTGGGATGAATAACATTAGATTGAGTCAAGCACACATTTAAATTTCTTACATAGCTTATTTATTAGTGATCATTACTATTTTTTTTAACATCTTTATTGGAGTATAATTGCTTTACAATGTTGTGTTAGTTTCTGCTGTATAACAAAGTGAATCAGCTATATGCATACATATATCCCCATATCTCTTCTCTCTTGTGTCTCCCTCCCACCCTCCCTATCCCACCCCTCTAGGTGGTCACAAAGCACGGAGTGATCTCCCTGTGCCGTGCGGCTGCTTCCCACTAGCTATCTATTTTACATTTGGTAGTGTATATATGTCAATGTTACTCTCTCACTTCGTCCCAGCTTATCCTTCCCCCTCCCCATGTCCTCAAGTCCATTCTTTATGTCTGCGTCTTTATTCCTGCCCTGCCCCTAGGTTCATCAGAACCATTTTTATTTTCTTTTAGATTCCATATATATGTGTTAGCATATGGTATTTGTTTTCCTCTTTCTGACTTACTTCACTCTGGATGACAGACTCTAGGTCCATCCACCTCACTACAAATAACTCAATTTCCTTTCTTTTTATGGCTGAGTAATATTCCATTGTATATATGTGCCACATCTTCTTTATCCATTCATCTGTCGATGGACACTTAGGTTGCTTCCATGTCCTGGCTATTATAAATAATGCTGCAATGAACATTGTGGTTCATGAGTCTTTTTGAATTATGGTTTTCTTGGGTTATATGTCCAGCATTACTATTCTTATATCAAACTTTGGGATAATATGTGTGGCTAATTATATCAGAAAAACATCAACTTTATAAAGCAACTACAGCACTTTGAAATTACCTCCATTTCTCATTCTTAAAAAAAGGTGTTTAATTTGAATACATTTGTTTCTCATTTTGAAGGATGGGATGGGGTCAGATAAGAAACTAATTATTCTCTATGAAAAAAATTATGTTACTCTTTTCAGAGTATAAAGAGAGAGATTTTTTTTTGACTCCTCATGGAGACCATTTAAAATTAGATAGGGTACTCAAGGTCCAGCTGAAAGACTGGACTACATACTCTTTAAATTGTGGCCTTATCCCGAATCCTGAATAATTCAGAGAAAACAGGGCTCGGGAAACCTGCACTTTTATATACCACAGTGCTTGGAAAGCTATGTTTCTTCATGTGTGGAGGAAATAGCAGTTTCTACCTCAAAATCTTTGTGAAAACTTAAAGGGAAAATACATGTAAAATGTGTAGAACAGTGCCTAGCGTACTGCAACTACTCAGTGTGATTATTAAATGTTTATTACATATAAAGTAGATCATTATTACCATTACTACACAAAGGATGAGGATGAAGATGGAACAGGATATATGCACACAGGGAGACAGAAGAAGTTATAAACAAGAAATAGATATTGAGTGTACTAAGAACATAACATGTACGATGGGAAGTAGAGACAGATAAAGCTGGTGAGATAAACAGGAACCAGATAATATAGGGATTTAGGGGCTATATAAAAGCATTTGGAATTTATCCTAGGGATGCTAGGAAATGATTGAGGGATTTTAGGCAAGTTCAGAAATATGATTTAGATAGATCTCTTTAGCTGAAGTGTGAAGAATGGATTAGAGGAAGGCAAGGCTGGAAGTATAGACATTGTTTTAGTATGATGGCCTGAGAAAGAAAAGAAGAAAATCAACATGCTTGAGAGATTTTAAAGAGCTAGTATCTGGATTAATAGTATAGGGAGGTGACAGTGATCATGTACGCAGGTGCCTAGAGGAAGGGTAAGGACAAAGCAGAATGAGGGGTAAAGGCAAAGCCCAGATTTCTGGTTTGCTCATCTGGGTGAAAGTCACTGCCCTAGTTCCTGTACCATATTCTTAGTTTTTCGTCTTCTCTATCCACCCAGCTTCTAGTCCTGTGTTCATTTATTCTGAACATATGTTTTGAGTACCTACACTATGCCAAGCATTGCAAATGTTTAAAAAAAGTGGAGATTCTCTGCATCTAGTTCTTTGAATTGTGTAGAGAATCACAGAATCCCAAGACAGATGCAATTTAAAGAGCATGTAATCCAATCTCTCAGCTGAAATCTGAATCCCTCATTTAATAATTTTGCCACATCCGTATGCTTGGCAGGTCTATGTTGGACATAATCATGAGGAACAACTCTCTTCCTAAGCGGTCAATTCTTCTCAGATCTGTGATCGTTAACAATTCTTAGCTCAAATTTATTTGTAACAATCTCTCACTTTTGGCCCAAGATCCTATCATGCAGTCAAAAGAATACACCTGATTGCTCTTTTTCTTAGCAGCATCTGGATCCTTGTTGTCTACACTCCACATGTTCCTAATTATTTCTAACACTGCTTGAATACATGGTTTGGTGTCATCTTGTTATGCTGGTCAAGTTCCTCTGAATATATGTCTGAATACATCTACTTCAAGCCTATTTCCCAGAAATTAACCGAATATCCAGCTATGATCTGGTCAGTGCATAGAGTTTTGGCCTTATCAATTGCTTTTTGGATATTGGAAATCAATATCTTTATCAGGCATTGCTAATTTGTCTTTTTTTGGTAGAAACATTTTTCTTAGGAGCTGCAGTTAAATGATATATATCCCCCTATACACAAGTAATCAATATGTATGGTCATGAAGTTGGATGCAGATTTATGCAAATGACCCTATTAAACTTCATCTTGTTAGATTTGCATCTCTCTTTAAAGGTCTTCCTTAAACAAAATTATTTATCTAAAACTTAACTATGTCCTTTAGCTTCATGCTTTCACAAATCTCATATTCGTATTTAAATCAAATATGAAAAGGCTGCGTCTACCACCTTCTGTTTCACTCAGTCATCATCAATTCACTTATTCAGCCCCTGTGATTACAATGGTCCCACCAGTTATATTTCCATGTTGTTAGTCTCATTTCAATCTCATGTTCATTTAGAAAGTAATTGAAATACCTTGCTAAACTCAATATGTGGTATTTCAACAGCATTTTTCCTCATCTACATGTCTGGAAAATGTTTGAAAAGTTTAAGGACACAGCTTATTCTTAAGGAACTCCATTTACTCTGGTGATCAAAAATCCCCTTGCTTATTGTTCAAAAATAACCTAATAGATGTTTCACATTTATTTTGGGAACTAACAGTGAGGTGACCAGTCTTTAGCTCAGAGAATATCCGTTAAATAAGAACATTAGGTGGCTTTAGGCTTATGACACTTTTCTCATTCTATTCAAAGACCAGAGACTTAGAGAAAGGATCATGGCCACTGAAATACTTAAGTGCAATAATTTATTTTCATGACTGTGTCTCTATAAGCTCTTTGAAGAGTGGAACTGTATAATTCAAATATCAGTAGTTTCTAACACAGTTCTTGGGACATAATAGGCACTAAGTGAATGAGTGAAAAGTTATCATTTGCATGTTCCATTAATCCAGGATTTACTTCAATCAAGACAAACAATATGGATTTTAGTTTTTAGAAAAGGAGGTCATTCTTCTGGTACATGTAAGTATCTTGAGTTTTCACTTACTATTATTAATTCTTATTTTATTCTTTTCATTTTCATAGACAGCAACTATGGAGACTATACAGGGCTTCTGGTTCTATGTACTCTGTAATCTATTAACATTGCACTGTAGGTTCATAAGAGCAGCCCTATTTCCTCCATGTTTTCTTCCTTCCTCCATATGTATATATATATATATAAAGAGCACATTGGTTTTCCTCAGATTCATTTTTCCTAACAAATTTCAATGGATTTTGGCCTTTAGCCTTTGGCTATTAGTATTTTTTAGGTTCAAGAAATTCTTAGAATTGTCCATGGCTGGAGCTTGGCAGGGCTATCCATGATCAGATGGTAAGGCAATGATAGCTCTAGCTCCTCAGCAGAGCGGACAAACTTCTGGAATTCCGAGTAGGAAACTGACACATTTTCCCAGATAAATATTGAGAACATTGGGTTTAGGTTCTGAAATATTTCTACTTTTATTAGAGCTTTTTGAGTTGGTTGCCCAAGAGTGTTCCCCTGTAACCATGTCTGTGCTAAATGAACTCTTTGAACTCTTGACTATAACTAATTGATCCAAGTACAAATATCTCTTCTACATTAGGCCAATCAGATTCTTTCACCTAAGAACTTAAAAAGGTGAAAAAGAAAAGATGAGTTCTTGACAACACTCTAGAGAAGTATTTCATAATCTGTCATAGTTGAAATTTTAGAGTTGTCCTGGCACTGTTGCTTCTGCAATCTCTGAGATACTCTAATATCCTACCAGTGAATTCCCCTTTTTGTTTTATTCAGCCAAATTTAGTGCCTATAACATTCTTACAAAATATATTTTTGTGGGGGAAGCAAAGACATTTACCTTCCATATATATGACCTTACTTACATGGGAAAATATATTCAAAGCTTCTGACACATGTCTTACAAATTAACCTCTGGAATACAACTCAGTTATAAGTTTAACTTGGCACATAGGCACTTAATAAATATTTATTGAATGAAAGAATGTTGTGGAGTTTCTGTGATACCTTTAATGATGAATCTTTTCAGTGACATTTATTTTGCTTAGAGATATGCAAACTCTGAAACTTACAAATGCCAAAGATTAAAAGTGCCAAGTCTCAAAACACATTGATGTCTATGCACTGAGGAAGACCCTTAGGATTGCAATGGAAATAAATTAACTAAATCTATAGAGCTTCGCTTTTATGTCTTTGAAGTTCTAACATAAAGATTCATCGGTAGTGATTAACTGTGACTGTTATGCTCAGGGATAAAACTGCTTCTCTGGAGGATGCTGCCGATAGCTGAGTTGGAATGTTAATTTCATTTTAGTGATGTTGAAAAATTGATTTCAAATACGATCTCCATATTCACTTAGCAGTGATATCCATTCAGGAGAACATAGCAAATCTAACATATAATAATATATTACCTATATTATAACTAAAGATTGAAAATGATATATTAGTCAGTATATTAATATTCACATGGTATCTTTCAATTTAGTCTCAAGATTTCAACATGCATATATGTTTTAATAAAAAATTACACAGTGTTAAAATGCAGGAGAAAAACATTAGCAGATAAAAAATGACACAGATATTTCAGGATTTGTATTTCTGGAGCTAAGTAACCATTCACTGGGTATTCTGTCGATTTTAATACATTCACTGCCTATCAAGGACTGTCGTGAGAGTTAGACAGGTGTATTACTACCAAAACAGACAACTTCATCTTTAATCTCATAAGTCTCTAAAAATAAGCTTCTTAGAATCAAAGTTAAGTCTAGAAATAAAAATCTTTTAAGTCAATACATGTAACACAGACGAGCCTAACAAGTCTCTAGATTGAAAGTATGAAACAGAAAAATGAAACATAAAAATCATTTGAATAGAAACATACTTATGACATTTATGAACCTCAAAGATAAAGGGAGAACTCAAACTTTCAGGAGAGAGAGAGAGAGAAAGAAAGGAAAAAGAAATCCTATATTTTATACATAAAAGAATGACAATCAATTGACATTAGACATAACTGGAAGCCAGAAGAGCACTATGTTTAAAGTTTTGAGGAAAAATTATTTTAAACCAATACTTTTACAATTTTCAATTAATTTTATGTATAAAATATATTTACAGATCTTAAGAAGTTTGTCATAAACCTTATCAACACATTTCCAGAGATGGTGATATGGGAAACTGGCAGCTAAATATGTTCCAGGAGAAAAAATAAGGTAAGAAATCTGAAGAGATATTAATACACATATATTGATACTTCTAAAACTCTTTTTTAGGCAAAGATGCTAATGACATAAAATTTCATTTTCTTCCTTTTGAGTTCATAGTTATTGATTCTAGAGTAACATATTTATGGAACCATAATATTGTAGATGCTATTTTTAAGGAGAGATGGGGCTTATACTTTCACATCTTGGAAACCTATGACTACCCAGCTCTTTCTGTGTCAGGTAACTTTATCTAACTTGGGGGTTCAGTTTTAGGAACCTCCCTTTTTCCCATATACCTAAATCATGTTCTATCAGCTGTGTCAGTAATAAAGCTGACATTTTGATCTCTTATTGTCTGACTCCTTTGTCTATTACCAAATAAATTCTAAACTTTGGCAAAGAACAGAGTTTCTATTTACTGGGTATTAAAATACCCACACCTAGATTCTAAGTGAAGTTCGGGGAGTTAGGGAGTTAAAGAACATTCATAAATTGAGGTTCTTGGTGGGCCAGACCATGTACGTTTTTGACCTTGCAGTACCTTCTATTATGCTGTGCAGTTATTTTTTGGAGTTGTGTGGTTGATTTTCATTGGCCATCCTGAGCAAGTAGCTTCAGGTCTTAGTGAAAACATTTGCTGGAGAGCTAAGAAAGGGAAGTAAGTTCTTGAAGATCAGGATGATAAGTGTAAAAGAGAAGAAGTGAAGTTCTCAGGTCTAGTCTTAGAAATGAGGAAGATATTCAGTTTGTGTTAAATCAGAAAAGATGCTTGCCATCCAATGAAATCAAACAAGGGATGATGGAAAAGATCTCAGAGAGTAGTGACGCATTGAGAAAACTGTGGAGAATCATAAATTTAATACGGAGACACATATTGCAAATAATAAGTGACTCAATTCTTAAAGATTAGGAGAACTATACAACAAGACTGCAGAAAAACTGGTCCAATTTTAAAGGGGAAGGCTAGACAAATTAATATGAAGTACTCGAAGGATTACAAGATGAGTTTCAGTTTGATGCAATTATTGTAGGTATTGCCTGTACTCTATATAAGCCTGGTGAAGAAATTTATGGAATTAAAGCTTTAAAGTAAAGTACAACAAAGATAAGATGTAGTAAAAATGAACCAGGTAGAACAACAATAGATTGACTTTAGACCTTAAGATTAGATGTTGTTCTGATGGAAGAATAGCACCTGAGTGATAATACACAACGAAGGAAGATAATACTCAAGAATTTTTAGAACAGTAGATGCTTTAACAGATCCAGTATTGTTGATTTCCTATTTAGCATTATAGGACAGTAGCTAGAAATATAAGAAAAACAAATTTCTGCACCAGAAAGCAAAGTAGAAGTAGAACAAAGTAGGAACACAGACCAAGTAAAATGCTTTAATCTACACGTGTTTAATTTGCTGGATGGTAAATGCACCTCAAATTAGACCTTTGTTTGGAATTGCTAACATTGTAATTTCTGAACTTTGCAAGAATTTGGAATGTCTTGAATGCTGCTTTCTGAAAGTATGTCCCCCATATGGTTTTTTAAAATGTGTCATAAGTAACTTATTTAAAGATTTCTTCCAATTAAGTTTAAATTCACAGATTGTCAACTGTAGATACCTGATATCCTAGTAAAGTTAAAAAGAAGACTTTTTTCCAGCTCTGCTATTCCCAGAGGTAGACTAATGAATCTCTGATATGAACTTTGGTACAGTGATCATAGGTCTAAGTACTATGTCCTGGACACATCATTTGGCTTGGTCATTAGATAAAATGTAGAACAACAACTGTTAAGAAACTATAGTCATTGCAACCATGCATGTACAATCTATAGTGTTCAACATTTTGAAATAGTTTGCTCCATTTTTGTGTGTATTTTTTCAAAAAAAGTACTTGAATTTTTTTCTATCTTGAAAGTAGACAAGTACACATGAAATTTGAACACAGAAAAGAGTATGATTCCTTGAAGCACACTTAAAGAGGATATGGTATCTTTTTAAAAAAGAATATTGGAATTGTTTAAATAAAATTGTAAATGCTTTAGAAAATTTGAGAACGTGATCAATATTTAATCATAATTAATAATACATTTGATAGAAGTAAATTTTGAAACTATGTCATTTAAAAATAATTTACCTTGCTTATCTTGTAAAACCCATTACATGAAGGCACTTCACTCTTTGGTAACCCAGAAACCCAGGCGTGGTGCCATGGAAGTCCTGAATAAGTGTTAGCACTTCCTTATATGTCTTACAAATACAGGTTGCATATTTGTGCTCATAGGGCTTTGCTATGAGATGATAAACAATAAGAGAGATATTTCTGTCCTTTCATTGATTAACAATGCTAGCCTTGTTGGATCCATTTTAACCCAAATATTATTATTCTATAGGAAATAGTTGTGTTAAGGAATGTTAACCTTTGTTGTATTATAGTTTGTTTTTAATATTCTTCTTAATATTCAAGACTAGTATTCTACTTACTACATTTAAAAATTATATTTTGCCAAAACACATTGCAAAATGAAACAATAAAGTCAAACATAGTAAGATCTCAAACCAAGTCCAGAACTAAAATCACTTTCTGACTATGAGAATACTTAGGATTCAAGAAATAATTCCATAAAATTATTATCAAATCAATCCAACAGGGTGTAAACTTAACAATTGCTAAACTTTAATTCTAAATTTATGATATTGTCAAGTCATTGTATAATTGGAATTTTTTAACTTTAGTAGCTGTTAAAATGGACACTTAACTTGGTCCATAAACAACAAATGAACTATGTGAGGCACTGCCTTATATGCAATATGAAAACTGGCCAGATTGCCATTATTTGTAAACATTTCATTTTGGGAAAAATGAGAATTAACTTTTAAGGGAAATAAACCATGTCCATTAGTCAGGCTAGGTTTTGATTATCATTATTCATTTAGATTTAAAGCAATCTTAAATAAATACATTCAAAATCTTTAGACATCAAATAAATTTTAGAGTCAATCAAAGGAGAAAATTTTTTTTCTCAGTAAATAACCATAAAATGTAACATTTATTGATAGGAACAGATTGTGATAATATTTAAATACACTTTTGAGTAATCAGTAATGAAAGAGGAAGTATTTATTAGTGTGGAATGTAACTGAGCATTTAATTGTCTTCAAGAAATAATGCTCCCACGGTCACTTCTTTTTTCTGAACAGTATTTCTACTAAATTTAGGTATATAACTAATTTTAGTAAGTAGAAAATTAATGACACAATTAGACTAGTGGACTTGTCTACAACTTGTAACTACATATTTCTTCATTATTAGCAAACATCTGCAAAGCAAGTGAGAAGGCAAAATATGAAACAAATTAATTAGCCTGACTAGTATAACCACGTGCACATTAGCATGACTAATATAACCATGTTACAATAATGATGCCTCAAGCAATGAACATTCTTTCATAGGAAAGAAGGTTAATATGAAAACTATAAACATAATGTAATATTTGAGAGGGAAGAAAAGAAGTAACCAACCAAATGATTCTGGGATATAGAGAAATTCTTTGGATTTTAAACAACATGGTCTAAAGGTCCGATTTCATCAGTGAAAATGTTACTAAGCTTTTAAAAAATATGTTATATATGGACCCACTTGCTTTCTAACAGCTGCTGAGACTCCAAAATTGCCAGTTTTGCAAGTCATTTAAAGGTTCCATATTATACATGAATGAAAAAAATACACTATCAGTTTCCTGACAGATGCAAAACAATCTGCTGTGAGTCTAAAATAAGTTTATGTTCAGTCAGTCAGAGAAACATTCTCCTTTTAAATACTCCATTTTAAGAGGAGGGCCTTTAATTGTTGTGAGAGGAACACAAAGTTGGATACTCTCTCATTTTATCATACCAATTCAGTAGAATTTAACATCAAATGGAATATTACATTATTTGTATGGCTACATCTGAATATTTTAAATATATTTGAGTTTTGAAATAAATGATCTCTAGAGAAAAACTTTACTTCTACTATGGGCCAAAGATTTTTATTTTAATAGTTAGCCCATTATAACCATGAAACTGGTACATCAAATAGTTTTAGGGAAGACCAGGACACTCCTGGCCTCTGTCTATTGCTTTGTTTCCAATTACTCTCTTTTCAATTCCCCACAAACAATGACACTAAGTAAAAGTTAGAAAAAAAAAAATCTCCAAACCTACTTTTTCTTCAGTCTTCTATCCTTCTCAGCTTGAGTTCCAAGTTTGCCTAACCCCAGGGACTCCTGAGCTGCAGCTTCAGTCTCCATAAAGCCTCCTGTGAAGAAGTAACTATTCATATTAGGTTGGATATACTGTGTCAATTCTGAAATTAAATTTTTTAAAGTTTATTTGAGCAATTGTTTAGTATTACATTTTTTTTTTTTTGGCCTGCCTTTGTATTTCTAACACAATATGCATTCGATGGCATGGGTACATACATAAACATACGCTGAGACAATGAAAAAAATAAAAGGTACCTCTTGGTAGACCATTCAGTTGCACCTAGTAGCAACATAATACATGTAGCCTGTACACTGACAAACACTTGAATATATAGTTTGAAAGCTATGAGGTCTACTTTTCCTTACGAAAAATGAAAAAACTGTGCAGCGTGTGAAGTTTTTTTCGATGTTTGAAACGTGTGAAATTTTTCATATATAATGAAATAAATGATAGCCCAATGAGCAGAAACTCAGGTGTATGTCTTCAATTCCAAGTTGAGAGAATGGAGAAACATTTGCTGAGTTACCAAAACTTTCTGTATCTTGTTCTGGAACCCTCTTCTGCTCACCTGGATGACTCCTATATCCTTCAGTACCAACGTAACTTCCAGAACTTCCTATGTTCTGGCAGGCTTTGTTTTGTTTTGTAATTTTTATAATAATACCTGAAAAAATTCTAAATCTTTCTTCAAAAGATCCTGGTAAGACTTGTTTTTACCTAGCAGGTCACAAATTATTTGATGTAGTGTCAGTTTTATTGGCTTTGGGATATATTCAATATATATATATATATATATAACCTTGGAATAAGAGAAGGAAGAAAGGAAAGTGTGTTGGGCATCAAACAATTTTACAAAGCAATTATTTAGTATCTTTAAACATATCATTGTTCATAAATTATCTGTTGTAATTGAAAAATGAGAACTTAATCCTGGGCTCTGTTTTCTCTTTGCTATTTACTATGTGAAAAACACGAAGTCAAGGTAAATGAAAAATGCTCATTATTTTTAAGTCATTTTAATTGGAAGAGATTTAAATTTCCATTTAAGCTCAAGATTAAGTAGAAAGATTTAAGCTAATACTAATTCTTAAAAGTCTACACAAAAACATTCACCAATATATCAGTAAATAAGTACTATTAAGGATAATTTTGTTGTAATTATTTTTCATAATTCATTTAACAAATAATTTAAATACTCAGTATTATTAATTCTGGATCAGTGATATAAATAAGTTAATCTCATAGCCTACTAACTCTGTTACAGAACTGGATAATTATAAGAAAGTCCTCTTTAATTGAAAACACATTGATTGCTGTCTAGATCTTATTCAGGGATTCAGAGTTTGAGGACTGAAATTTATTCAATTATGCACGTATGCAATTAATACTTAAAGAACTTTTTATTGTGAATGATTTTTGTTGTTGGTATCATTAGGAAAGTCATCCACTAGTTGACTAAAGTACTCTTGGGAAACTTTTTTTTTTTTTTTTTGCTGTACGCGGGCCTCTCACTGTTGTGGCCTCTCCCGTCGCGGAGCACAGGCTCCGGACGCGCAGGCTCAGCTGCCATGGCTCATGGGCCCAGCCGTTCCGCCGGACCGGGGCACGAACCCGTGTCCCCTGCATTGGCAGGTGGACTCTCAACCACTGCGCGACCAGGGAAGCCCAGGAAACATTTTTAAATGTGGGAATTTCCATTATGCACAGTGAGTGAATATTTTCATTTTATTTCTCTCATTGGTATACTTGCCCTACTGTATGTCCATAAATTACTATTCACAATCTGCAATTAACAATAAATTTGTTCTCTTGAAACATAAATGGAAATGAATAATGATTCACTTAAAAGTTTAAAATTCTTAAAAAAAAAAAAAGTTAAAAATTCTTGATCAGTCCAGATGGGGACACAGAGATTGATGAGTAGACCCATTCTATAAACAATGAGATATTTTCAACCACTACACAGTTGAATGAACCAGGCTTTTTGCCCTTCTGAGCAAAGAACATATAATTTATGATTTAAATTTGTTTCAAGAACCCAACATTTTAATTAGAGAAAAGAACAGTTTTTTAAAAAAAATAACACTCTGGAGGAGAAACAAAGAGAGCTCTAGAGCAATTTTGTGAGTCAAAACTAGACCCAGAAAAAGTAGATATTAGACTTTTCTTCTCATAAATAAAATTATAAAAATAAAAAGCACGAGGAGCTTGGAAATAGTCTGAGCACTTCAAAATCTAATATCCTTTGAAAAGAATTTAATATAGAATTGTCGACACATCCTGTTTGAAAATGCCAATAGAAAATGACACTTAAGGCCAAAGTAGGCAAAATTATTTTTAAGCAGCATATGTAGAACCGTACCCTTAAGCAGGAGCAAAAGTCTAATTATGTGCATTTTTTAAGCCCAAATAAAACATTTCTAGATGAGAAAAACATTCTTTCATAGAACTGATCCATCTGCCCCATAAATCCCAGGTTCGTCTTTCCAACCACCTGACCAGCTAACTGGTAGGATGACCTCAGTCAAACCAGCTTATGAACTCTTTTACTCTGTGGATGATTATCTAAATCTGGTGAGAGTCTGCTTCAATTTTTCCTAGGCATCAGTGGGATCCCATGGCTGTGTGGACTTTAGGAATATCTACTCATCTAGACCAATATATTCATTAATCACATATGGCATTGAGTACTTGAAATGTGGCTGGTCCAAATTAAGCGCTCTGAGTATAAAATATGCGAAAGATTTTGAAAACTTAGTACCAGAAAATAAGATATCTAATTAATAATTTTATATTGATTACATGTTGAAATAATAATTTTTTCTATATTGGTTTAAATAAAATACATTATTAAAATTAATCGCCCGTCTCTTTTTACTTATCTTAATATGGCTACTAGAAAATTAAAAATTACATATGTAACTTATATTTGCGGCTTGCATTATATTCCTGTTCAGCAGCGCTATATAGTAGTGGTTCTATACTGGACACAGTAGCAGTTTCCAGAGGGAATGTAAATATTTGCATATGTTGATGGAGGAAGAGGGCCACATTTTTAGATGTCACAACGACTGCAAAGTGCAACCGATATATATTAGGTAGGAGACAAGAAATCTAAACTTCCTTCAATGAGTAGAAAATTCTTTAGTTTGCCCATCTTGAAATGGCAAGAGAGTCCCCAGTGAGAAACACTGGCTGGTGGATGCTAAGGGTTACTTATTCTCCAGGAGACCCCTTAGGAATATGGAGAGAGCATCATTAACTCCATCCATCTCATGGAATAAAGTGCTCAGGCATAGAAGGCTCGAGTCCCATGAGCCAGTGTACATTCAGATAATAAACTGCTTATCACCTTGTCAGTGGCCCCCTAGTGCTTGCATATGCAAAAGCCCAAGCCAAAATTCATGTCCTCAGTGAAGTTCTCTGGGCACTCTATCACTCAGGCACACTCTCTTTTGTGAGGTTGTCAAGGACTTGGAAGTGTTTGAGACAGAATAACTTTTAGGGTGTGAGGGGCCTAGTCAAATATTTTTCCAACCTCTTTCTATACAAACATTTTGAGTAGCCCAAAATTAGTGGGATGACAATCTAGTGTGGTCCAATCTCATATGATACCATTCTAACAGCAGGAGTGAGTGATTCAATTGTTAGACCATCCTTCTGAACCAGGGTCAGGCCACTGGTCCAGAACAACCCCATAGGCAAGTCGCTGGGCTTCCCAAGGCATCTGGTCAACCCCAGATACGAGGTAGGGAGTTAGGGAGAAACAGGGACACAGGTGCACATGGTTTGGTTGGATTAGGCACCCTGCCCAGATGGCACTGCCTTCCTGGCTAGTTACAGGTTCTGAAAGGTAAAAAAAAAATTTGAATGCTTCTAGAGACTAGACCTACACAGGTCCAGGTCTTGGGTGAGGGTGTTCTGCCCGGATGGCATTGCCTGCCCCAACCTCTCCCAGGCGCCAGAAGGAAGGTTTTAGAGAATTGCAAGAGAGGTGCTACAGACTGTGAGGTTACCTAAGACCCAGGCTGAGGAATCTGAGGAAGGACCTTCATATGCCCAGATCTTTGGATGGTACTCGTTGGAGATATCTGTTCGTTTGGATTGTGAAGGCAAATATCTCTATGATGCCTGGGCCTCAGACTCCAATCAGAATAATATATTTCATGTTGACCCTTGAGGTACAAGTCCATCGGAATTTCTGGCCAAAACCCACATTGCAAAAGCTCTGTATCTCCATTTTTCCCGCAGAGTTCCCTGTTATCGTATTAAAAAGGAACTCTAATTCCAGGGAGATTAAGACTATAGTCTGCTGCTGATCAGTAGTTTCATCTTTCTTCTCCTTGACCTCACTTCGGTATTAATCCATACCACTCATTTTGATTTTAAATGCACTTGAATTTATAAGTGATTACTTAATTGTTTCATGACTCTTAGTCTGTTAGTTCTCTGGAGGATGCACCTAGGCACTGTGCCTGGCTCATAAATGGTATGTAATAAATGCATTCACAATTGAAGCTAAAAAATGCTTTCTTCAAAAGAAGACCCTTTCACTATGCAGAGCATGACTCATCTCTAATTGATACTTTGGGAAATTATATTGTATTTTCTAGTTCCATAACATCTAGGAACAATCTGAATTTCGGGGTAAAGGCCAGCACAGGCACCCAAATTTTACATGTAGAAAGGTGCTTGCTAACTAATGCTGGTGCAATGTTGATGTTGTTTCTGTCAGTGTGAAATTATTTTCTTCATTATGCTGATCATAACAAATCAAAGAATTCAGACCATTATTACATAATCTGACAGATGACAATAAAGGAAAGAAAACTGCAATTTATCAGGCAAAAAAGTCTCTTTGAAATATATTGCTTCTCATATACACTTAAAGGAAATTTGCAAGAGTAGTTTTTATTTTTTTTACTCAACAATATATGCATTTTATACATCTGTAATCAGAGATACTACCTGTACAATTTACATACATTTTTCTGCTTTTACCATTTTTCCATAGCTTTGCTATATTTTGATCAATTCCCCATTCTTGAAAATCTCTGTCTTGGATTTCTGTTTCCTTCTTGTAATGCCTCTTTTCTTTATGCTTACCATTCACTGTTGACATCTGCTAGGGTAGTCACGTGTGGTCTGTTCTTTTTTCTTTACAGTCATTATTATTAGGACTCTCTGAAGGCCTGGGAGGGCTGGTGTTTCCTAGGCAGTAAATGTGTTAAAATCATATGGAACAGATGACTCCCCCAGAAGTAGCAAATGTTTTTAACATCACTACCTCTTCACTCTCTATTACCGTTTTCCTAAGCTGGTAAACTGCCTCTAAAGCGTGGTACTTGATTGCTCTGACTCCTAACTCTCACTTCTGCTTGGATACTTGACCCTGGAACCTAGATCATTTCCTGTGCTGTGTCTGCTTCAATTTGCTGTCTCCTAATCTCTGCATTTCCAATCTCTCCACAGCTTGGTAACCTGACCCTCAATTTTTATCATTTCTTTTGCTTGATATTAATAATTTGGTTTCATACTCTGGACCCCAGACTGTACCCACTTCCCAACTAACCATAAAAAGAGCCAGGTTCCTTTCCATCATGTTTCCCTTGGAATTTGTCCTTTCATGTGGCTTCAGTACCCTTTTTTTCAGAGATAGGTCCTATTTGAAACTCAAGCTTTAACCTTTTCAATTCTGAAGGAAAACGGAACTTAGATGTTCCTAGTAGAATCAAACATATCCAGGGAGAGAAAAACTAATAATAATCGGAACTCTTTACTGACATTATGTCTATATGTTTTATAAGAAAATTTATAATATATTCTGTGATCTTTTTTATTATTGCCTTGAATTATTCTTTACATTTTATGCATTTGTGTGTAATATCCTCAACAAGTTATAAACTTTCTGAAAAAAAAATCATGTCTTTAATTTCATTAAGTTCCCAAACATGCTCCACGGGACTAGGAGCTCAGTGAGGTAATTTTTGATGGAAACAGTCCCACGAGTATATTGTCTGGAGCACTAGACCAGGAAGTGACATCTGGGAACCACTGCTAATTCCCCTACCAAGCAGCTGCTTTGCCATGATGATTGTTAAAATCATCTCAGTTTCTGTATAATATAGAATGTGGCTCACTACATGATCTTTAGATATCTTCTAATTCTGAAAGTCTGTAATTTTAAAAATAATATGCATTTTCATAGTAAATAACTCATGGCATATATTTTGTAGAAGGAAGAGTTGCTGGGCCTAAGGCTTAAATGTTAGAGCTTCATAGATTCAGGATTACTGGGGTTGAAATAGATCTTAAAGATCATCCAGTCCAACTGCTTTCTAATTCTTGGACCCCTTCCACAACAGTTCTTACTCATATTTACCTAGCTTCTGCTTGACCATCTCCAGTGACAAATAAGTCATTTTTTGACAAGCTACCTTGTTTGTATACAATTATGACTCACCAATGTTCTCTTTCTTACACTGAGATGAGGTTAATCTTTCTACAACTTTAACACTTTGGCTACAGTTTTGTACCCTCACTCAACAACAGAAAGACCAAAGATTCCGCCACATAACAGCTTTTCAGATATTCTTAATCAGCCATCCAGACAGGTCAGCAAGGAGAATAAACATACCCCTGTACTTAGCTACTCCTCACATAATTTCAATCCTCATCAGCTTAATCCTCTCTTCCAACCTTTTTCCGAGGTTATGATATGCCTCCGAAAGTGTAGTAAACAGAAATGGATACTATTCCTTGGCTCTTGTTTTACAACAGCTGAACAGAATGGAAAAGTCTTCTTTTATCTCAATGCTGTACATCTATTAACGTGGACTACATTTACTGACTTATATATTGACTTTAGAGTTACCTGAAAATTCTAAATTTTTCTTGTAAAAAATGCTCCTGAGAGTTATACTTTTAAAGTGGGATATTTTTGGACCTTCCAAATCTCAGTTTTTTGAGGTAGTCTTTAAGGAAGAACACTGATTTTTTTTTTTTTTCATTTGTGATTTCTTTCCCTATCAGTGATCCAAAAATCAGATTACTGGGCTGTCGAAATATTCATGCCCAAGTGATTGGGGGATGTGAGGATCAAGAACAGGGTGAATCCTAATCTTGCCACTAGAAACCTGGATCCAAGGTGGCATCACTCCACTTATCATCACTATAAAGGAGGCCTATGCAACCAGTTATAAATCTCACCAAAGTTTTCCATCACCCAGGCCCCATTCTGACATCTTGTCTACAGGGCTGTCATGAGTTACAGCTCACGCAAATGGCCTTTCCTGTTCTGTTACCAAGTAACTTTGTCAAAGAAACAAACGAGCTTCATCTGATATGCCTATTTTAAACACAATTTAATTTGCTTTGTTTCAAAACAGGTTGATGCCTTCAGATAAAATTAAAAGTCAAGCCAGTCAAGATTCCAATTACTGATGCCTATTCATGGATCTTGAGGTTCAGAACTCCTGTTCACGGTTGTCTTGACAGGACAGACAACGTAGCAGGTAAAACTTTTCTGGGCCAGAAACATATTCAAGTTTTTGATTTGTTTTAAATGAATGGTTGTCCATGTTTATGTACTATCTGTCTCACTAAATTGAATGTTCTTTGACGCCAATGCCATGCTTTAACCATTTTCCTAAAGTCCGTGGTTGGTACTCTATACTTCACATTGGCTCAACATATGCTATTCACTCAAAGTAGGAATAAATAAATGACTTTGGATTATCAGCATTCCCCCTGTCCCACCCCTCAAGATATCAACTCTCTTGGGCTTCAGTGTCCTCTTGTTAGTGCCTCTTTTCTGGATGAAGTTTTGCTTTTCAAGTAAGCAGATAGAGGCAAAAATGTGAGTTGTGGAATAGGTCCACTTATTTGTATAACTTGTTCACATAAGGTACACCTTCAGTTTATTCATTTTCTTTAAACTTTAAAATTACTAAACAAAAGTAATAAAAATAAGAATTTTATAATTCCCCTTTTGGTCTGGGCAGTTTTTCCAATAATCAGTTTATTTTGGTTGGTGGCTTTTTTGACATTGTTCTTACATGTCTATGCCATTCACTTATATCTATTATTTGTTAGATACAGCTTTTGTACCAAAATTTTTTAGAATCTGTTTTTAGGAAGAGGTCACCTATTTCAGATCTACTACTTAAGTTTACATTATCATAAATATAGCTGTAAGTTTGTTACCATCTGCAAATTGCTTTGATACTATCTAGCCTTTCCTTCCATATTGGTTAAAACTGAACTTGTTTCTAGGATTTTATGTGTGGAAGTCAGGATATGGAAAGTTGTAAAGTGATTGACAGATGAGGAAGTAAAAACAGTAGTTGTGGACAACTCACTTAAGCTTGGATTATAAGGGCAGGGAAAAGATAAGTCAATATTTCGGGAAGATGGCAGGATTAATGATGACCTTTAAAATATAGATTAGACACGAGCATGTTTAAATTTTTTTTTTTTTTTTGTATAAAAAAAAAAAAAAAAAAAAAAAAAAAAAAAAAAAAAAAGATTAATGGAAATATCAGAGATGCTTTGCATCTGGATGCATTACTCAGGGGGGAAAAGTTGTGGTTATTTGGCTGCTAAGTCTTTAAAGGGTGTTATTGCATCCTGTATCTATTGTATGCTCTAGGAAGTAAGCAGAGGTATTTACTGGCCGTGCTGTCTCCGTGTCCCTCAATAAGATTGTCGAACCTGTTTTTGCATCTTTTCATATTGGTGCTTGTAATATATAAAGAAAATGAAAGAAGAAAGAAGAGAGAAAGAGAAACTAAAACCAGATCCCCAAGTCTGCTAGAAGGAATATTTCCTCTGCCAGGACACTCTCCCCAAATTCAACTGTGACTTTCAAGGAGGCATGGTTCATATATACGTTTTATCTTTTTAAATACTTTATCTTTAAAGTATTTTTAGCTTTATTCAAATGCTTTTCAATGTGTTGCTTCCTTTGACTTTTGGAGTTTCCACATTTATATTGCCTCTGCTATAACACATTTGTAAAAATAGATTATATGTATATTGAATTTGATTCTACATGGTTAGTGGTTATCAATGCAGTCACATTGACTGACTCATCATAACTGAAGTTCACTTTATTACCCTAGCTTTTCAGATTGTTATATAAGGAAAATATTGTCCCCTTTATAATTATTATTCTCTGTGAATTACTAAGAATTCCTCCCTTTCTGTTTGTCATTCCTGATGGAATTGAGTGAACATTTTCATAGTTCTATTTAGAAAGTTTTCTTCTTCTATACCTCATTTCATTTAAAGGCATCTAGCACAGCTACTCTCAGGTTAACTTACGTTTCTTTGCATTTATGAGCTAAACTCTTTAAGAGTTCTAAATATTGGGACATGGTCCAAAATTTCAAATTTGGTTCTTTGACACCATCATCACTCTACCATATTACTTTCCATGCCATCATTTCCTATCTTCTATTTCTATTTTCATTGGTAGAAGAAAGAACATTGACAGTGCTCCCATGTCAGAAATTTCTAGATCAAGATATTAAAATCATGATCACTAGAGATGTTTCCCTAATTTCTTCTGATGTGTGAATCAGCAGCATTAAGTGGTAGCCCCTGGGTTTGGTAAGTTTTCATGGTCCTCCCCTCACAACCTGGATGTACATCTTTCAGGACACAAGTAAACATGAGTCCATATCCCTCAACCAAAGCACTAGTGGTACCATGTACCATTTCTTCTGGAAAAAAATATGAATTCCTGAAACCTACTTGTGTCTGTGTTTTCTTCTTATTTTCTCAAGTATTATTTTCAATAAAGACCTTTATTTTTGGTTTCTCCAGGAGCTTTGATTCACCCTCAGTGTAGCTTCTGTATAGCTCCAGAGGTATAGATTTTTGTCTTTGCCTTCCTCATCAGCATTGTAGTCCTTACTATGCTGCTGACACTGGCTTTGTTTATATTCGGTTGTTCTATGGAGTAAAACAAAATTGCTCAGAGCTCAGAAATCCTCTCAGGACTATAATGTGATCTTGAATAGCTATTGCTATTTTCTGACTTGGATGGAGTTGATAAGAACCTAATTGTAATTGATTCCCTTCTCATCTGTTCTGACATAGAGACACACAGTCACTGAAAATGGGTAAAAAGGCTAAGTTTCTAGAAGGTTCTATATTTTTCTAGACTTTAAATTATATCCTGGATACCTTGATTTTGACTATGAATAGTTGTCAAATAAAATAAAACAAATTTTATAACAATGTCTTGGCATGTACATTTTATATCCCCCAAGTAATCACCTTTTCTTTTCTTTCCTTATGCAATAATACTTTTCTTTTTTTATATCCTAAGGGGTTCCTATCCTGAGAAAGAGAAACCCAAAGAGGATTTAATTCTCCTGATGGTAACGCTCAATCACACAACTGGCTGCTCATGTGTTATAAACATCGGTTTCCTATGGTTTCTGATGTTTTGTGTGGGTTTCATGCTGTGGAAGTGGGGAAAGATATTTTTGAATAATATCACGGTTGTAAATCTGCAAAAATGAATATTATTCTCAGAAATTCTTGCGGTGCCAGGGCAGGAAACTAAGTCTAGGGGTTGGGACATTACTTGTGAATAATAATTCCTTTATTTCAGAATCCAAAGGGAGTGCTAAGAACTTTGTATCATTCTGTTCATCACTTACTATTAGAGGTAGGAGCTAAATCCTTTTCCCTGTAACTTAACTCTAGTTCTAAATTAAATAGAAGGAGAAGAGCAGGGAAAAAGAAGAGGCAATCATAAATAACCAAGATGGTGAAAAGAGATTTCAGAAAAAAAGTAAATATGTAGAAAGACACCAAAGAATAAAAAGATCAAGTGTATATATCACCATTTTAGAAAATACATCTCACATATTCTTTTTGTTTCAGACTCTCCATCTATCCATCTATCTATCTATCCATCCATCTATTAACAAGGTATCTATGCATTTATATATTTACCTAGGGTCATTTCAAACGTACTGATCTATTTTATTCAATTAGTCACCAACAATAATTAATTCTAACACAATCTCTATTGCCAGATTCTTCCCTCTGTCTCTCCACCTACATGTTGTTGAGTTTGTTAGTGGAAAGTTGTGACAGTTTAAAACAAAGAAACCTTGTCTTTTTTTACATTTTATGCCCTTTATAATGCTTTATTTTGACCTAAAAAGAATTCTTTTGGATTTTTTGTAGGCTTCTTAATTTTTTCAACAGAAAAGCTTTTTAATTCACACAGCTAAGCTCTTATACACATCTATGCAGTATACTCAATGGTTTTAAGCTGGTTTTGAAACATGGCCCTAGGACAACTATCTCAGTTCTGCAAATTACTAATATATTGTTTACTCATCAATAAATAAGGATGACAGTAATATCACTTGCCTCAGAGGGTCCTCGTGTCTATCACAGTGTTAACATTACATAAATTCTAGTATCGTTATTAACAGAGAAATCAAAAGGACTGAAAGTTTTACAATATTCTTCCTTTGAAAGTTTTGTCAAGCTTGATTCAGCTGTATTGGATTAAATACAGCTGATTAAAACAGAAAGTTTGTCAGGTAGGAAAAATATAAGAAATGGAACGAAAGACAGATGGATGCTAAGAAGTGAGGAAAATGAGTGGCAGTGGAAAGTCAAACATGCATACTTACGGAGCTGCCCAAGTCGAGCTTTTTCTTTTTTACCAAACAAACGACCTATTGAAGACTTGATTCCTTTCTTCTTGGGGGCTTTGTGAAGAGAGTCTTGGCTGCTGTTGGCACTGCCAAGCCCAAGGCTTTCAGCCTCGAGGGAGGCAGTTAAACTACTGTAAAACACGAAAGAGGACAAACTGCTTGCTTTGGTGTAGCATCCACAAGGTACACAAGATTAAATTCCTTGATAAAAGTACGAAAGGAGGAACAAGTACACTTTGAATGTTATTTTCTCCTTTTTCCCCATGTTTTTTCTTAAGCATATTAAAGTGTGATTTCCTCAGGCTTAGAGCCCTGAGCCTCCAGGTTTTCTCTAGAAAAATTTCTTTTTTTCTCAAATATATTTTCCTTATTTTTCATACAATATCAAACTAATCAATGAACATAGGTTGGTTTATTAACTTATAAATTAGCCCTTGACTCTTTACCTATTTCCTTCTTGCAGAGTTTGATTTTTAGATCTTAAACATAATGACCTATGACAAGAAATTTAAATATAGCTAATAAAGTTTATGCTCTATTCTAGGCCATGGTTTTACTGGATTTTCCTCTAGCTATCTTTCTCTCTCTCAGTTTTGGAGACTAATTCATTGAATTTTAAATCACCTGTGAGATTTTGAAGTAACAAATCATATACCCGAGTGATCACTGTATATTTTTTCTTACAGTTCTCAGGTATTCTTTTAGGTACATGATAAGCTGAAATTATTTCCAAGCAAGCTGATCTAGGTTCCATTCCTGGTCAATGTATCTGCCACTGTATTAATAGGATAGGTTCAATGATACTGTTATCCTTCTTTACAGCTGTTAATTTGACAATATTGTGATGAGTTATTTAACTTTATTCATCCAAATTAATCTGAGTTCATATTCTCTAAACTCCAAAAGCTACTGCTTTTCATATATTACAATATATTTCACTCTTTTTTTTTGAGAGTAAAGTAAGTATAAATTTTGAATCTGGAATAACTTTTTTCACATTAGAAACTAAAAATAAACAAAACAGGAAAAAAAAAAGTCAGCTGGCACAGAAAGCTCTGTTTTCAAAACCGTTTATTGTAAAACACATACTATTTAGAAGACAGATTCTTAAAGTATTAATCGTTAAGTCACTACATTTGGTTATAACAGTTAAGTGTTCAGAGATGCTGTAATTGATGACAGTGAAAGAACATACATTTAAGATGTAAATTGCATGCTTAGACTTATTTATGGCATTAATAGAGATCTGCTTCAATTTTTTAGGCAGATGGAAAGGACAGTATGAAGAGTTGCTATGACAAATGGGGTATTTCCCCATGTAAACTTTTCTTTTAATATTTCGGCAAATGTGTTTTTTTTTTTTTTTTCTTCTCTAAGGAGGAGCTGTTATAGCTGGCACTTGCAGCACCAATAGGGTGATTTACATACCTGTCTGTTAAAAGTAATCGGGGTACAAGCATGGACTTTTCAGACCTTAATTATCCTTATACTAGAAGCCAGATTTATAGTCTTGTATTAGAATCCTTTAGTTTTTTGTAACTATTCTAATAAGTCCTTCCTGTAGTCTGGCTCCGTTTTAATCGGAAATATCCACTAAAAGTAGAAAATCTATTCTCATAAATATTGGCTAGTAACAAGACCATAAATATACAGTTAAATTTAAAACTGAAAATTTGATCTCAGAATGAAAATTTGTTTTTTTCACAAGTGACATTGTGGAGAGGGAGCAGAATTATAGCTTAAATCAAAAATTTTATATAAATTTTTAAGTAGTCTGTTTGATACTGAAAGAAGGAGGAATATTTTTGGAAAGAGAACATACAATGTGCAGTGTGCTGGGAGAGTCATACCTTCGGGCATCATTGTGGTAGGAAGAAGGGAGGGTGTGAGTCATCCTGACAGCTCTAGGGGTAGGGGGAGGAGAAGTTTCACATTTAATTGTTGCTTTATCCTCCCGACCATCTTCTTCTACCACTGCAATCTAGAAGCAAAAACATACGTCAGATGAACTTTTTCTAAATTTCAACTGAAACTGATGAAAATGGAGAATCAATAAAGCAAGGCTATTTGAGTAATTCTAGTATAAAAGCAGAACAAGAAACTTGGGGCATATAGGTATTACATATATAAATTCACATTATTAAAGAGTATGAATTTCATAACTATTTAAAAATTAAGACACTCCAGTTAACACACACACGCACACACACAGACACAGAAATAGACTCACTACACAAATATATTATTTAAGAGTAAGTAAATACCATAGATCAATATCCAGGGACTATGAAACAGCTATCTTGGAATCCATCTGAATATACCAGAATGTAAAAGCTTTGTAAGTTATTGAACACATATTTGAGCTAATTCACTAAAAATATGCATAGTCAGGTTATTATAACATGGACGTTTTTAAGTGGGAGATTTTTGAAGTGAGAAGTTGGCAAAATATAACTGTATCAGATAAAGTGTTTTAAATTAGGCTATTTAAACGTGTTCCCAGATGTTTCAAAAAAGAGTTGCAGTTTATAAGAAAAAAGCTTTCTTTTTAAAGTGAGAATAATAAAAGGTAAGAACAGAATTTCTGCAAATTTTTTCATTTCATTACCTCTCATGGGAAAATTGACAAAGGCATACAGAGCACCATAAGCAGATGGGATGGAAGGGATTTCTTTAAAGAATTTAGTTCAGAGTCCAGAACAATTCAGGATACCATAAATTTTGTCAGAGATAGATATATAGAACTGTAAGAGTTTTCAAAAATCAACTTAATTGTACAATAAAGATATTTTTAAAAACAATGCTGCATTTTTTCATAGCACCATTGTGCATTAAAACATATATATATATATATATATAGAGAGAGAGAGAGAGAGAGAGAGAGAGAGACAGAGAGAGAGAGAGAGAGAGAGAGAGAGAGAGAGAGAAAGACAGATTGTAGAAAGCATAGCTAAAAGATATACGGTTCTAGAAGTTCTGTTGAAGAAATTTCTCAATATAGCTATAACAAAATGTTTAAAGCTGTGTTCTCATCTTTTGTCTATACCATGTCTTGCTAGTTTCTACATTAAGCTATTATGCATAAGTGTGTTATGTATGATAAAGACTATGTGTTAGAGAAACTTAATGAAATTGTTTGTCTGGGCTCTTGTCATTTAAGCCTAGGTTACTTTTAACAGCTTAGGCAGTCATCTTAATAAAATCTCCTCTCTCCATTTCAACGAGCACAGTGCCACCAGAAGAACTGTTTTCAGGAACTGCTTTCAGCATGATGTCAACACTATGGAAAACCCTTTCTAAACTCACATCTCATCTAAACTCATAAAGCATATTTCTAAACTCTTCCTAATACGTACTTAAGTTTTCACAATTCCATTATCTAACCATGATTGTTTTCCACAATTGTTTCTGTGAAGCCTGATTACTTCTGTTTCAGATGTTTTCCTGAAACACACTCATAAAATGCCCTCCTCTCTCCACATGGCGGGTCAAACTAGGCCAACTTTACCAAAATATCAGCTCTTAAAAACATCATACACAAACCATTTCTCTGAATAACACTTAGAACTCACACTATATAAACAAAGTGGAGGAGAAAAGCTTCATAATCAGAGATGGATTTGAATCTTAGTTTCTCTTATTTGTTGAATGACATGTGCTAATTACTTATCTACTCTAAGACTAAATTTCCTCATCAATAAAATAGAACTGATAATACTTAGTTTAATTTGTCCTTTTGATGTACAAATTAAATCATGCATATAACTCTCTTTTTTTAACTCCTTAACCTGATATATATATATATATATATATATATATATAACAAATTTTAACTTGTGGTTTTCTTTCTTATGACCTACCTTTCTTACCAATCATCTCTTTACTCCCTGAATTCCCTGAGGCTATATTTCTGCATGGGACCTTCCTTTATGATCTTTTTTTCCTTATACACACTGAAATTCTTTTACATCATCTGCTCAGATTTCTTCCTTTATTCCCAGTGTAATCCTTTTAAGTGGTGGAAGAGGTCAAAGAAAAATAGTAATAACATTATGCATGGTAAATTTGACAGCTGAGAACTAACTGGTAGTGTCCAGGAGATGATGCTAAAAGAAGATAGACAATGGAAAATAAAAAGAAATTCAATCAATCTAAGGCCATGTAAGCATAGTATGGATTTCCTTAATTTAAAAAAAGTTCCCTGGTTCCAGAATTATTTGGGCATAGGCTGACTACCACATCTTGAAGATGCTGAAAATAGATTGATGTACTGGATAGTAGGTTGAACCTTTGAAATTTGTCCCATCTGATATCCTGTGAGTCTGAGCTCTGCCGTTCTCAGTCATCTAACAAGTTGTCATTTTGTGAATCAGAACTGTAGTGCATTTTGTTTCCTATACCCAATATTTATTCTCTTGACCTCATTCCAAGCAGTAAAGTAGTATATTAATTCTATTTTTATATTTTCTGTATTTGTGACGCTCTAGTATCTGAGACCATGCTGAGAATGCCCATCGCAGGGCTAGCTAATTCCTAGAGATAGGTAACTATGTTCCTGGAGTGTGTCTTCCATATGCAAACAAATCATCTTCATCAGTACCTCAGATCCTCTTCTCTATCTGGCTCTTACATTCCAGGAGGCACTATTCCTCTGTCTTAATCATCCCTGGCCAGGTATCTGGCAACTAGAGAGCCCCTAGACCCTACAGACCACTGAAATTGTTCAAACTAGCCAATCTTAAACCTGCTTACCCTGCCTTTCCATTCCTACAAAAACCACAATAAACATTCCTTCCCATGCTTTCCTCTCACTCTTTCTGACTGCTGACCTGGTGCTTCCCATTGACCCGGCATAGTGAAGCAGGTCCCTTGTTCTTGGGAAGTAGAAGCAAGAAGCTATCACTTATTGGCAATTGTTTCTTGATTTGTTGGTCTTATATATCTGAATAATGGTAAAACCTATATTTTAAAGCAAGCATCATTGTTGTTCTAGATATCGACAGTAAACTATCTAATTCTACCAAGAGAGATCTAAAAATTCTGTGGGAAATCGGGATATTTTAGTCCCCACAGTCTAATCATTACCCTAGAAAGCATAAACAATTTTATTTTGAGACATTTGCTCTTATGATCATATTTAAACAATTCAAAAATACTTTTTTTATAAAATGCTTCAGTTAGAAGAAATATAATTTTAAATCTCAGAAAAAACAATGTTCAGTTAGTAATCAGATCAAAGAAATGTACAGTACCTTTCTCCGATGTTTCCTTAGATCACTTGGCTGTGATTGGCAGTAATAAAAGCGACATAAAACAGAACCAATTAATGATTACCATTTGACCATGTCACAAGTTAAACAGTATCTATAATTTAACTACCTTTTTTTTGTTTTCATTCCATTCTTTTCAAAATAAATGTCTTTTAACCATTATAAAAGCATTCCTCCAGGGAACTATTTTAGAAAGGAAACTTCCTAGATGGCATGTTGCAGGGGACAGGTCTTCATGATGGGATCATGTGTATATACGTAAAACATGAGACATGAGACATGGACCTTAGGGAATATGAAGCACATATGGAGTGAGCTAGCCAGAAGTAAATATGAGACTATATCCTCCCGAGAAAATATAGATGGGAGTGAAGAAGACTATGTGTAAATGAAGATTCAATGCACATATATGTAGTCTATAAACACTCCCTTTTGTCTCATCTACACAGGGCTTTGGACCTTCTCAGGGCGGATATTCTGTTCCTATGTGATCTCAAACTTCCTGGCGTCCTAACAAACTCTCCATCTCCAAATACCAAAAGCTCTGGCCTCAGTATATCATATTTCTGGGGCTGCTGTTTTCTTGTCAGTGCTTTTTAGAGAATTTTTTTTAAGTTATTTATTTATGATCCTAGATAAAACTTATTCACTTAATATTTGTTAATTTTTCTTATGTAAGTAAAACATTTTACTAAACTATTCCATTATACTTTACATGTTTGTTGCTATTGAAAAATGGGTTGATTTACCTCATTCAATATTCAAATTAGATATCGCTAACATGTTATTTATGCCTATGGATTTGTGGTGAGGTAAAAGTAAATACAAATAGGCTTTATTATCAGGACAAATAATAATGTTTGCAAAACATATACAATATGAATGAATACAATGTCTTTTCAATCTCTGCCCCTAAAATTTCAAATTTTGCTCTGAATAGTCAAACATGAATTATATGCAACAAAATTATTTTTTCTCCAATATTTTCTACAGGTAAAAGAAAACCTTCCTGTCTTTCACTATAACAATAACGAATGTGATGACAAAGTTTTGTTAGGTGATAAAGACTTTCTGGGTTTTATTTTTTGTTTTTCTGAGTCAGATATTAAACATTTAAAATATTTTTTTTTACCCTCAGGAAATGCTCTAAATATCTGTTTTTTTTTGAACTAGGTGTCTCTTATTTATTTATTTATTTGGTTGCACCATGTCTCTTAGTTGCGGCAGGCAGTCTTCTTAGTTGCAGGAGGCGGACTCCCTAGTTGTGGCATGTGAACTCTTAGCTGCGGCATGCATGTGAGGTCTAGTTCCCTGAGTCGGGATCGAACCCGGGGCCCCCTGCATTGGGAGCGTGGAGTCTTAACCACTGCACCACCAGGGAAGTCCCTCTAAATATCTTTTAAGTACTCTAATTATAGTATAATAATGCTGATTTATCACTGATTTATTTATAACTAACTGCTCAAGAAAATGCATGAAAGCAGTGGCATCCTATTCATACATACATAAACATTATGTCTAAATGGCTATGAATATATTATTATTATAAAAATAATAACACTGTCAAGGCTTATAATGCTAATATATAATGAAAATATTTAAAAGGGCAAAATACTAGGTTGCAAAAATGTAAGGAAATAATAGCAACACAGAAATAACCAAAGTTTTCTTAATTTGAATGCCAACTAAATTATGCTCTGTGGGCCAATATTCTTACCGTAGCTTTGATAATAAATAGGTCATCAATTACATATGGATAAACTAAGCCAGAGACAATATCATTTTTAGTTAATAAAATCAGATGGACAGTTCCTAGATTTCTAAAATAAGCAGATCATAATGTAGATCAGTATATTGGGTTAGTTTATCTTAGTACATTGGCTAAAAGTTTGTGCTGTATCTAGCTGGGATCAGCTCTGATTAGCTGGCCTTTGTTTGGACTTGCCATGGTCTGTGCTATCTACTTTAAAATATCTTTAATATCAAGTCCGGAAATAAGCAAATAATAGTAAACTCAATGGCCTAAGGAGGTAAGTATTTCCTTTCAAAAATTTTTTTTTCATCATTTCTCGTTTATACAGATTTACTTGCAAGTTCCATAATTGTAAAGAGTTTGGATATGGGAAATATTGCCTCACCATATAAACAGTTTTCTGTATCAATTCTCAGTCGCAAAGTTAAAGAAAAAGATATCTAAACTGACAGACATAATAGAAATTTTATGAAGATAAAATTTTAAAACTTATTTACTTATAAGGTAGTTTTCCCCTTGGGGTGACAGTATCATATATATACATACACACATACATATGCACATATGTGTGCATTTATATAAATTAATTCTAATGAAAATAATCTTTACAGGTTTTTTTTTTTTTGCCACAATACACATTATTGCAACATAGTTATTTAAAGATACCACTTAGAAATTGAGTTAAACTTCTTTGTTCAGATATTATACACACCCATATACACAGAGAGATGCAGGCATTGTGACACTTTTTATAGAAGTTTCACAGCCTTCTGACCAGAAACAGTATATACACTTAATATTCTTCTGTCGTATTATTAATTTCTCCTCCATTTGTTACATTTGTGCTAGATTTCTGCAGTATACAAACTATATTATTTGACCTATTTGCATTTTACTTAATCTCTATCCCCAAACTTTATTTATTTTATTTTTTAATTTTAATTTTTTTTTTTTTTTTGCGGTACGCGGGTCTCTCACTTTTGTGGCCTCTCCTGTTGCGGAGCACAGGCTCTGGACACGGAAGCTCAGCAGCCATGGCTCACGGGCCTAGCTGCTCCGCGGCATGTGGGATCTTCCCGGACTGGGGCATGAACCCGTGTCCCCTGCATCGGCAGGCGGACTCTCAACCACTGCGCCACCAGGGAAGTCCCAAACTTTTATTTTTAATTGGAATTTTATTGTTTTAATAACATAGTTTTAATATTCATTATACAAAACATAGAATTTTACCTCCATAAAGAGTTCAGAATATTTAAATCTTCATTATTGTTGTCATTTCAACATATTCCCAGGTAATCACAGAAAAAAAAAAAAACAGTATATGCTTTTGAGTTAGCAAATCTGAAAAAAAATCCAGCTCCTCTTTACAAGCTGTGTTGAACAAGGACAATTTACCCATACTCTCAACATTTCAGTTACTTTCACTCGAGATAATAACATTTTCAAATGTTATCACGAGAATCAAGTGGCTAAACATCATGACATTCAGTAGTCATTCCACCTAACATTATTTTTAGCAAGGAGTACTTTGATTTTTTTCTCTCTTATGTTAAGGGTACTTCCTAATTTAGGTTTCCAACTTTTAATCCCAAAAGAAGATACATGAAATAAAGAATTAAAGAATAAAGAAGGGTGAAAATGTTGATATGAATTATAAAACTCAGTTGGGAAATTGCTGCTATTGTTGATGGCTCTTCTTTTAAAATTATATTATGTATATTATAAAATTATAACAGTCTATGTTGGTGTATTGAAGTGATTATAATAAATAATTTTTGAAACTTATTGTGTTAAAAATAACCCACCCAGGGCTTCCCTGGTGGCGCAGTGGTTAAGAGTCCGCCTGCCGATTCAGGGGACACGGGTTCGTGCCCCGGTCCGGGAAGATCCCACATGCCGCAGAGCGGCTGGGCCCGTGAGCCATGGCCGCTGAGCCTGCGCGTCCGGAGCCTGTGCTCCGCAACGGGAGAGGCCACAACAGTGAGAGGCCCGTGTACCGCAAAAGCAAAACAAAACAAAACAAAACAAAAAACCCACCCAGTCTCAATCATCAAGGTATCATCACTAAAAATGAATTTAATGGTTTAAGTCATTCAGATTTCTGATGTGATATTTAGATTTCTGCTCTTCCATTTACTTATTATGTGACCTTGGGAAAGTTACACCTGTGTAGGCTTCGTTTCCTCACTTCATAGTGGGATTAATATTTGTATCTACCACGTAGGTTTGTTGAGAAAAAAAATAAAACACACAGAAAGTCTTTAGACTAGAATAGATTTCAGCTAATGCATCAGTAATTCTAATGGAAGCAAAGGTTCTCTGGACACATCATACCAGTGTCATGACTCCCATCCGATCCATTTCCCTGGCAGGACTTCGAGGGGTGAGCTTTGGTGTTGAGTGTCCACTGGGGGGAGATGAACTGGCCAGCGAAGAAGCTGTAACCGAGGCAGTGATGGAGGTACCTGGGTGGACCCTTGCTAAATTCAGGCCTTCCAGACTCACACTAGCCACTCTATTCTCAATTTCTTCAGCACGTAACTCTGTAGATTCTTTTTCTTCCTGAATTAGTCTGAAAGATACAGTTTATTTTTGATACATTTTATGCTGTTATAATGTTAATCGGAATTCACTAAATAAATAACTTTGTGAACATTTTATATCAAATCTAATATTTTCTTTTTTCCCTAGGCAATATAACTTTCAATAAATTCCAGAGATTTCCTGGCTGAAAATTAGAAAATCTTTCTTTTCAAATGATACATAATTCCTCCCAACTTTCATTTTGACCCCATTTCTATACTACCACCTGTTAAAACTCTTTTAAAACCTTGAGTGCCTAGTTAATTTCTGCCACTAATCCTAATCTTACATTTGTACTCAGGAATGAATATATGAGACTTTTAGAAACCCAAATCTCAACAAAGTCATTGAGTCTTATCTCCTATCCAATGAAAAAGTATAACTGATAGAATTCTCAATAAATGGTCATTCATAATTATAATTTGGCCAAATAAAATCCTGACTTAGCCAAATTGCCTTTACATAAGCACTAAGCAATTTAATAATGTAGATATGAGAGACAGATAGTGAAAATTTTAAAAAAAAATACTGTTGCTATAAATGCTTTTGAGAAGACAAAACACTATTACTCTTTCTTTAAATAGGGAGAAGTTTCAAGAATATGCATACATTATTTATTACAAAGACACAAAGAATAAAGAACTTTAGCTGGGTTGCTTCAAGATCCTATTTAAGTTGAATCTACACACATTTTGCATATTGATATAATAAAACTGGGTACCAGTATAGTTTGTTTGCAAAATGGAGTTAGAAACCACCTCTCCTGAGATATTTTCCTCTTAACCACAAATGGCTTTCCTATGATATAACCTTTAACTTCAAGGTTATGATCACTGCAAAGTTTTCTTTTTACGTATTTACTTCGGAAAAGTTTGGCAGTTTCTTACGAAACGTAACATACTTTTACAATATAAGCCAGTAACTGTGTTCCTTCATATTTACCCAAAGGATTTCAAAGCTTATGTCCACACAAAACCCTGCACACAGATGTTTAGAACTTTATCCATAATTGTCCAAACTTGGAAACAACGAAGATATCCTTCAGTAGGTGAATGGATAAATAACTGGTACATATATACAGTGGAACAATATTCAGTGCTAAAATGCAATGAGCTATCAAGCCATGAAAAGACATGGAGGAACAATAAATGCATGTGACAAAATGAAATAAACCAATCTGAAGAGGCTACATATTGTATGATTCCAAATATATGACACTCTGGAAAAGGCAACTATGGAGACAGTAAAAAGATCAGTGTTTTCCGGGGGTTGGGTCGGGGAGAGGGATGAATAGGCAGAGCACAGCGAATTTTGGGGACAGTGAAAATACTATGTCTGTATGATATCATAATGATAGATACACATTATTATACATTTTCCGAACAACTAAGAGTGAACCACAATGTAAACTATGTATTTGAATAATATGATGTGTCAATGTAAGTTCATCAGTTGTAACAAATGTACCACTCTTGTTAAGGATGTTGATAATGGGGGAGGCTATGCACGTGTCGGGCTGGGGGTATATGGGAAACCATTGTACTTTTCCCTTGATTTTGCTGTGAATCTTAAACTTCTCTAAAAAATAAATCAATACAAATACTGAGGCAAATTTACTCTTAATTTTAATTTTTCACTTATACAAAGAATATGAATTCTGTTACTTTGAAGTTTATTTTCATGGTGCATGCTTTTTTAACATCTTTATTGGAGTATAATTGCTTTACAATGTTGTGTTAGTTTCTGCTGTATAACAAAGTGAATTCATGGTGCATTTTAACTTCACCCAAAGATCAGAATCTGAAAGGAAGGTTTAATCAAGTAACACAGTACATTATTAATGTTCAAACACATTCCAATGGAAAAACTGCCTCCTCTTCAAAAAAGAAAAAGAAATTTTGTACTTTCAAATGATTGGTGGTAAACGATTCCAGAAAAACCTTCTGGTGAGAGGCAATATGGTTCTGCTATACAAAAAATTGTAGTTTTAAACTCTAGGTATTCTATTAATTGTAAAGGAGAGTAAAACTTAGAGGAACTAGTTGAGTAAGAGATAGATTGAAGTTTAATCAAACAAAAAATCCAATGCTACCCAGATTTTCAGTTTATTTGGAAAACTCATCAAAGATTTCACCTTTACCTAATTCTTTTATATTGCTCTAATATCATCATTAATCTGTATATTTTTCATATATGTTTCTTACAAAAGCTGTCCTAATTTTATTCCAGGAATTTGTGAAAATGCACATTCTTATTCAGTAGGTGTGAAGCGAGGTCTGAGATACTGCAGTTCTAATAAGCTTTATTGGTGATGCCAATGTTTCTGATCTGATGATCACATTTTTAGAATCAAGGTCTTCTAATCACTTGAGACCATCAAAAATCATTGAACTCACCTGATTTCTTTGTTGATAGCATCCAATTGTTCCTGAAGCATCATGGCTAGGGTCTGGGCATCAGAATGACCACTTGGAGAGAGAAGATCCATTGAGCTAAAAATCGTTTCTCTATCATCATCATCAATGTCAGACATTTCTGTGTCACTTTCAAAAGGGTGGCTGCTTAGCACTCCAATTTGTTGAGTTCTATTCCATTCATGATCCCCAAGAGATTTCACCTAGATGGTAAAGGAACAATTACAGTATTTATCATGCTGCTCATTTTCAAAGCATTATTCTGAAAATAAAAACTAAAAACATACATGTTTTTATAGCTTACTTGACAAAGGTAGAACTGATTATTAATATTTTAATTTACCATTTCAATAAAATAGTTCCTTGGTACTTAAATAATGGTAGGTACTAATTTTCAGCATAAATATCAATATTTTAATAGAAATAAAAATGATAAACTTCTGCATGATTTTTAGTTCAACCCCAATTCAAGGCAGCAATTACTTTAAAGCATCTATGTTTGCAACATTTTAACTTGTTTTCAAATATAACAATCTCTATTCACTTGTACTTCAGCATTTTCATCTCTTATACTAATTAGGCTGAGGGTACGAATATTACCACTCAATAAATTACACAAGAATTCTCTCTCCAACATTCTAAGAAAGTATTAATAAAAATATTGTGCAGAGGTTTAATTTCATCTCCAGTGCTCTGGTCACTTAAATGCCTCACTGATTTTTTTAAACCCAAGGCATACTACAATAATTTACATGACTATGTTTTTAAAATGAATATAATAAATCCTCCATGTGAACAAAAGTCTTGAGTAACCAACAGACCAGTGCTTTTCAAGCTGTGGTCTGAAGGTAGGAGATGGCTGAAAGTAAGAGAGCAGCCCTAGATTTTCTGCTTTTAAAAACATTGTTTTTCATTTTTGTGATGATGTAAAATGACTTTTGGGGGGACCACAAGATACTGCCCTGAGTAGTTACTTCAGATTTGAGGACCTGAGTAAGTACTTGTGTTACAAATTGTTTTGGTACCAAGTAGCACTAATTTATTTACCACATAAAACTGAGAAAAGAACTGAGATGGATTTATTTATTCTTCGTTTGCTCATTTATTTATTTATCCATTCATTAGATATTGAATACCTACTACAAGGGACTAACTTATACATGACATGTAGTTGCCAGCTAAAAAAATCAAAGGATGTCAAGAGCCTTGTATAAATAAGGACAAGTAGGTTATATAGTATTTTGGACACATAAAAGAGGTTGAGGAAAACAAACTATACTTAGGGCACACAGGAACTATATATTACTTCTCTATAAAATGCAACTATATACTTACTCAACATATACAGCCTACAGATTTTAAGTTATTGACTGAATGAAAGACTGGCACTGCAGCTTATAATGAACAGTTTTCTATAAACACTTTCAACAGTCTGTGTACATTTTCCTCAAAGTGTTATTAAAACAGTAATTATTATTAAAATATGTAATTTTAATTAACAATATAAGTGCCATTGCTTAAATGCCCAAGCAAACTAAAAGCCCATTTGTTTGGCAATATGGCATAATAGATAAAAGTGCGGAATTTGAAATCACACGAATACAGGCTCAAGTTTTGTCTCTATCACTTTAATGGCTGTGTAAGTCTGAACACTTAAAATTTCTCAGCTTCAATATTTTCACATCTGAAATTAGTATAAAATAGTACTCAATTTACAATGTTATGTGGATAAATACTTGGGACATACTTGGTTCACCTTTTGGTACGTAGTAGGGGTTATACGTTAGTTATAGTTTTAAAAATATGTTATATATCACACCTGAAATTAATAACAATGAATTCTCTCAGTATTAAAATACTATCCAAAGTGGAAGAGTGCATTTACTTAAACCATCAAAGACTTGAAATAAAAAGTTTAACCTTTGGCTCATCTCTCCTCACACCCATGCGGCCTCTCCTTGGTCTCCTTATTACTTTAGTTGTTCTGTAATCAGACTGGCTGTCCACTAGGGATCCAACAGAATACCGCAGCTCAGCTGAGGTGTCTAGATGAGTTCTGGAAACAAGGAAAACATAAAATATGCTCAATCTCAAAACTTAAACTTTACCAGCAAATCACTATCCACTGCTTAATTGGCAGTAAAGCACAAATCCTCAAAGGAAGAAAAAAAAAACTTCAAGGAAGAAAATAAGTGTTGAAGTGTTGTAACTCTCAGAGGTCTCTTCGGAGGCTTATGTCAGAAACCCCAGTCTCAGTTTCATTCTGAAGGTCAAGTTCATTTTCTCTTTTTAGAATATTAAAAAACCTTTCTGCTTATTAACCATTATTTTCAAAAGCAGTAGTCCAATGGAACATGTTAAGATTGACAACCAAAATCCATTGGCTTACATTCCGACAACTCTTAGTTTGAGCTACTTAGTGGATATCCCAGTACATGCTATTTATCACTGTATTTGTTTTAAATATTCCTCATTAAGCTAAGAGAAAAATGTGTAAACTTTTGGGTCACAAAATTATCTATTTTCCAATGTTTTATTTTTCAATTTAGAAAATCAACAAAATACTTAAAGTCAGATTGGCCCAAGGTTAATAATCTTATTTTTTTAATAAAATAGGATATTTCACCAGAAGAGTTTTTCAGCTTTTGATAAGACATTGTTCCAAAAAGATTAAGAAAAATCTTTTAATAAGCACATTTAATTCTGAAATCTGCTTAGAGACGAAACAGTTGGAAAATTCTAACTGGAAAATATCGTCAGACTGGTTTTCAAAAAACATGATAATAAAGTACACTGTAATCAAAGTGCACTAAAGGTTTCTCCAAATATATTATTTATATAGAGATTTACATCAAATTCAGTTTACTGCTACGATGATGATGATAATTACAAATGCAACATGCTGTCCTATAAAATGATCCATCATCATTAGGAAATATGCTTAAAGCCGTGTCTTCTCTTGAACCTGGGGCTCCTGCTGATCTACTATGCTTTCACTCTTAGCTCTCTTTGTGAACAAAGACAAACATCCCCAAATATTCGGCAAGATTATGAAAGGTTAGGTGAGGTCTGGGTTTTTGAAAGAGTAGAAGACACTGACCTAACTGATGCATGTCTTTGTTTTGCCAAATTGGACATTAAAGCAAATGAACTAAAGAATCATCCCCCAAATAGATGACAGCTATTGTTTTTATAGAAGTGAACTTGAGACTTAATCAAGCAAAATGGCTTTATTACAAATTAGTCATATATTAAAAACTAACCAACCAGGCCATAGTCATTAAATGGCACAACTCAGTCTTTATTTATAGCAGAGGGTATAAGTTTCATGAAGGCAAAGTTCAGATTTTAGTCACTATTGTATGCTCAAGGAGGTATTCCTAGAATACAACAAGAACTTAATAAATATCTGGTAAGACAGTGAATGGATGCAACTGATTATAACACAGTCCTAACTGTCTAGGTCAGAACATCCTAGCGACTTTTAGTCTGTGGCTGCTTAGGGTAATGTCTCTGTGGGTATCAGAGTAGAATTTCTAAAATTTTAACACCTCATACTAGGAGTACTGTTTTCTTGTTTTTTTTTTTTTTTTCTTGTTGTTTTATCTCTCAACTCCAAGTCATTTATAAAAACATGAAACAAAACACAGATCTGGTCCCATCAAAGCCCTGCTCAAAACTCTTCAGTGTCTTACAAGGTCCTCTACCTGGGCCCCTCCTACATTCCAGCTTCACTGCTAGTTACTCTCTGCCTTCTCTCTTCGTCTAGCTGTGCTGTCTGTCATTTTCCTCAAACTTATACTTTCTTTTGCTTCGAGCCTTTGAACATGCTATTCTTTCTGCCTGAAATCGTCTCTTCAAACATTTATGTGGTTACTATTCTTAAGGTCTCAGCTTAAAAGTCCCATCCTCATATACTATTCTAGCTCCTGGTATTCCCTCTATTATAACAGTCCTCAAATTCATATTCCTGCATTTTCCATCTGGAACATGTATTCTTCACTACCATCACCACTGTATCTCCAATGTCACAGGCTCACAAGTAGAAAGTACTTAATTGATCTTGAGAGAACAAAGACCTGAACCAACAACAATTGTAGAAGAGCCATTGCTTATACTTCATCTAAAGCAGTTACCCCTCACCTCTCTCTTTTTATTCAACTCTGTGATCTGTCAGAGGCAGTATATCCATATATCACAGTTTTTAAATTATTCTTGGTGTACAATATTTCGAGAGGCACTTGCAGATGTAAGTTACAATACAGTCACTGGTTCCTTTAAACAAGGAACCAGCTAGTTTTCCCTCTTGAATCTCCTGTGACTCTTGAATATAATCTCACAAAGGAGCTTCAATAGATAAATCAAGCACGAATTTTCTTAGAGAAAAGCTGTTACCCATTTCTCTGCTTCCTGGGATGTCCTTCATCGTCCTTTCCAATTATCCAGATCCTACCCTTTCCCCTGAGTTGAGCCAAATCAGGCTTTCTCGGCCACTCTGGAACTCATTTTACTTTCTTTTCAGACTCTAGTAGAGGATATTAGTCACTGATACTCACTTTAGCTCAACTCTTCTTACCTCCCCACCTGTAAGATCAAAAACTAGTAGATGAAGTTCTCATGCACTTTCTGTCTTCTTTATTGTTTTTTTTTCAATTATGTGCACTCAGAAATATGAATGTTCAAGAAATAATTGCTCTTTAATAAATATTCAGTTATCTCATTATAAATTAGCTGTCTTAATAATTCCTATAATACTTTATATTTGTGAGTTGATTTACTGTTTACAAAACACTTTTCTCACTTGTCTCATGTATCTGCAAAGTAATCTTGTGAGATAGTCATAGTCATAAAATATTATTTTATAAAGAATATTTTTATATAATTCATGTAAATATACATATATATTTTATAAAAATTATTTTATATAATTATGTAAATATACATATATATATATATATTTGAACTTATTAAGGAAAAATGGGTTTTCCAAAATCAAACTGCTAGTTATTGTATGTTTAAGACCTAGGAATGTCAATTTTCTTATTTTTGGTCTAGTGTTGTTTCTATTACAATCCATTGTATCAAAGAATAGTTGCTCTGTATGTAGTTCCCAAGTTTCCCTGATGATCCTTCATTGTGGATTAATGTCACATTGCTAGGCTGCCAAGATGACTCACTAAGGTGATGAACTTTTAGACAACACTTCTAGAACTCTGTATTTCTGAGACTGAATGTCAAAAAGACAATGAAATGGCCATTTGGTCTTATTAAAATATGTTTCATTTGTTGACTGAATAATGCTAGTTCTATGTATTTACTCTGTTGGTATTTTATCAGCTCTTTCTTTCTCCTTTACCGTCATCATCATCATCACCATCACCATGTATATCACTGAATTAATAGCCTCAGATATATAAACCGTAATAAAACATTAGAAAAATAAACATTATTTTCAAAATTAGAGACCTACCTAGTTAAAAGTTCCTTGGGTGTATTTATGCCTGCAGAACTGTGTTTCTTATACTAAACTGAATTCAAAATACCGAATTTTGTTCTTATTAATACTCACATTGAAGAGAATGTAAGCACCCTTAGGATTTTTTTTAATTTGGATTTTTCACCTGAATGTCCAAAAAATGCTTTACTAGATATTCATTTATTCAACAATATCTATTGAGAGTATACTATATACAAGGTTTCTTTTTTTAGGTGCTGAGATTATGGTACTCAAAACAGACAAAATATCCAACCTTTGTAGAGCTAACATTCTTAGGATAAGCATAAGACCAAGAAAAATGGACTTTTAGAAGTCTGTGGTGGTCAAAAGTTTCAAATAGCTGATACTGTGTTGTCTATCAAATAAATGCTCAAATGGGTGAATCCCTCTATGGTTTTTTTTATCAACTTTAAATAAAAGGCTCTAAGCACAAAGGAAAATTATACGTGAATTATTGAGCTTGATCTGCCTATCTAGAGAGTAAACAAGGATCTCTTTGCTTTTTTTTTTTTTTTAAGATTAGGTATTGAGTCAAAGTAGATGAGTACAAACAAGTTTACTTGAAGTTTTTTTTTTAAACACATTTAATTTCTCCTTCCCTCTTTATTGTCATTAGTTTAACAAAATAGTCAGATACTAAGTGATCATACCAATGATGTTTCTTCAGCAAAATTAAACATTGAAAACATTTCTGCATGTAGAGAAAATGACTCTTCCTGGAAAAAGATGTAATCTCTGTATATATGGTTCCACTTCTTCATTTATAATTTATAATATATAAGAAGACATAGCTCTATATATATTTAATACAGAATACAAAAGGTAATAATTTATATTTTTATTGAATATTTAAGGGAAGAATTACTGAATTAGAGAATTATTTTTGAGTGTAGAAACTGTAAATCAGTAAGAGATCAAAATAGGGCAATGCCTGCTGAGAAACAGGAGGTACTTATTTATTTTACTTGAGGAGATATGAAACCATAAGGAAATTCATAATGATTATTGATGAAAAAGCTTTTCACTTAATGTTACCTTGATATTGTGGGTTCAATTAAAGAGCCAGTTCTCATTTTCAACTGGTCAAGTTCAGATCGCAGCTTTTCAATTTCTTCTGCTAATCTTTCCTAAAAGTCAAAGAGGCGTTACTCAGATGATATGCATATGCCAATAGTACCAACACTCAACTATGATAAACCAAACAACCAAGCTTAAGGACTTTTTAAAAATGGAAAAACTGATTAACATATTTTTATTACATATTGTTAGACATGACAGCAAAAAATGCCTGATTTTCTCCTTGAAATGAAAATATGACAGCAGAAATCAATAAAATTTTATCTACATTCCCTAACGTTCACTAATGCTAAGTTTTTCTAAATATATGGGAAAACTAAGGTCATGACCAGCTATGTATACATCACTTCAAAATCTGAGTAGAAAGTATAGCAGTTTAAAAAATAAAGAAAAGGTCTTATTTCTACAGTAAGTAAAGGATTTCAACCATCCTATAATGGTCGAAGGACACATGGGTGAAAGAGAAGGAAGATTAAATTAAAAGGATGAGAAAAAAATTATCACTTGATATGAGTTAAAATTATTAGCTCGATATTGGTACAATAATTTATGCATCTGATAATTTTCTCAGACTGGCATTAACAGTTTCAGTCTGCAAAATTATGAAGATGAGGATGATCTTATAGCCCTTAATTAAATATTCATGTAAGGACTTAATTTTGTTTTTGTAATTATAAATGTTATAACATTATAAATGTGTCCTTCCAGATTTTCTATTGCTGTTATTTTTCCCCCTTCATGTGGCCAATGCTGGACATTTTACTGGACTCATACTTCTTTTTTCACCACAATTTTTTGTCAATGTGGCCTTTGCAATGTTTCTCTTATCTGCTCTTTTTAAAATTCTTTCTACCACCATCCTACATTACACACGTTTTTACCTTTTTCCTGAATTATTTTACCAGCTTCCACGATGTATTGCTACCTTCAATCTCTTTCCCACACATTCCTCTGCTAGATGTATCATTTTATTTAATTAATTTATTTATTTATTTATTGCAGTACGTGGGCCTCTCACTGTTGTGGCCTCTCCCGTTGCGGAGCACAGGCTCCGGATGTGCAGGCTCAGCGGCCATGGCTCACGGGCCCAGCCGCTCCGCGGCATGTGGGATCTTCCTGGACCGGGGCACGAACCTGCGTCCCCTGCATCGGCAGGCGGACTCTCAACCACTGCGCCACCAGGGAAGCCCTACAAATTACTTTTAAAGCGTTTGACTTTTACTCTGAGTGAGATAGGAAATGATTGGAGGATTTCTGAGCAGAGAAGTGACCTGATCATTCTAATGGCTGTGAAATGGACTGATGAATGGGATTAGGAAGTAGAGAAGATAAAAAATTATTATGTTCTTCCAAAAACAGGCAAGAGAATTATGGCTTGGACAACAATAGTGTTAGGAAGAGAATGGCAAGGATATTGGTTGTATTTTGAAGATAGAATTAAGAGAATTTGCTCTTGGACTGGCTACGGGGTGTGTGATAAAGAAAGAGGTCAAGAACAGCTCCAAAGTTTTTAGCCTGCGTAGTTAAGAAAAAGAAGTTGTGATTTACTGACAAGACTGCTGCTGGTGGTGATTAGGTTAGGTGGTGGTGGTGTTTGGGGGGTTGGGGGATTACTTGTTAAGACTGAGATGACCATGTGTCCAAACAGAGATACTGGGTTGACTCTTGAATATATGTACTCCCTCAGGGAAGAGGAAGTATAGTAGGTGATCTAAATTTGCAAATTCTTAATTTACAGATGGTATTTAAATCCATGAACTCACCAGGGACTGAACATAGAGAAGAAATCCAAGGACAGTCCTAGGAACTTCAAATTTTAGAGATCAAAATAATGAAGAGAAACATGAAAAGAAGAGGTTGAGTATATGAAGGATATTTACTAATAATGGACTGTGAGTTAAATATAATCGAGTGAAAATTTGAGGAGTTATAGGAGATGTGGTTAGATGAGGAAATGTGCTCAGCTGTATGGAATGATATTCAGAAATGAGGTATGGCCTGGGATTTGCTGCCTCTAGTGATTGACATGAACAGGAATGCAAAGCATGGAATGATTAGTACTGCGGGTTGCCTGGGCAGACTTTTGGAGCTACAGGCTTGGGTAGGAGGTTGGGGAGTGGGTTCTGGGGATCTTGCCAGAAGCACACAGAGCTTTGGATAACATAACATTCCATAACAGGATTAAGTCCCGAATTCACAATCTGTTTACACCCTAGTTCTTTAAACACAACCAGTCACAGCAAACTTCTGGTGATTCAGCCAATCAGCCGTCTTTGTTTTCTCTGTGCTATTGCATAGTTATCATCTTCTTCCCTACCATTCTTTATTTGTTAAGATCAAATGTGCCTTCAAGAGCCTGATGAAATGTTATCTGCTTCACTGTAGACTTTCTGAACTACTTTAGAAAGAATTAGATGCTATCTTCTAGGCACCATATTGTATTGCTCTCATACACCTATCTTTCGGGGTTTAAGGGTGTGTACATCCTGACCATGGGACTAAATAGTTATTATTATTTTTTTTTTAAATAGTTATTTTTTAAATTAACATCATAATATGTAGTATTCAATACCGTTAAATGTACAATTGTTCTTTCTTATCTTTATTCTCTCATCTTTTCCAACACCTTCCAAATGACGTACTGCTGCCAGATCTCCTTCCCTTCCCTCCTTCCTTCCCTCCCTTCCTCCCTTCCTTCCTTCCTTCTATTACTCCCTCTCTCCCTCCTTTCTCTGTTTCCATTCCTTCCATCTTTTGTTTAATATACATCTATAAGTCACTTCTTAAGTTAGTGATTTTATATTATTTCATTTACTGATGCTGAACAAAATGAAATAAGACAAAATTGCCAACAAGAATTTTACATGTTAAGGAAGGAGGAAAACACATTAGCAATTACAGCTTTTAACATTTTATAATCTGGTCCTTATCTGTCTAGTCTATCACATATCCTATGTTAAGAGTAACTGATTCCAGCCAAACTGTTATGTCCATTATTATTTAAGATATCAAAGTCACTACTCACCTCCTCCCCACTCTAAGTACTTGCAGTCATGGCACAGGCACTGTATATGAAAGCCTTGCAAAACAGTCCTCTTTCCTTAAAGCATTCTGAAGCCTTCTGTATAGCAGCAATGTATATTGATCTCTCCTACCTGTAGTTCTTACTATCTTTCATTCATCTGACACTTGGCATCTGTGACTCTACAACTCATTGCTTTGTGTTTTCTCTCCTCAATTAGACTTTTCAGGTACTTTAGAACTAAGTTCATGTTTGCAAATATAACAGCACAGTTTTATGCACAGTAGGTATTTAATACATTTCTGCTAAAATAGTATCTCAAACTAGACACAAATCGGTGCATACATTTTTATCCCATTTATATAAAGCATGAAAAAAGTCAAAAACATTTTTTTTCTGTTAGAAGTCAAGATAGTGATTATCCTTTAGGATAAGAGTAGTGATTATATGCTAAGTTGGGCTTCCAGCATGTTGATTTTCAGTATGTTTGGTTTGTAAAAATTCATCAAGCTCTCCCTATATATGTACACTTTTCTGTATGTATAATATAAAAGTTAAAATATTTTTAAAAGATAACATCCTAAAATTATTTATTATCAAATTTATTTTATAACAAAATATTCACCAATGTGAAATAGAAAAGTGGGCAAAATGTAAGCTTCCATAATATACCTTGTCATGTAAAGATTCTTCCAGATTCTTTCTGAAAGTTTCTGATTCTTGAATTAAAACGTTCTACAGAAAAGAAAAAGAACACATAAATAATAAATAAAACAGAAAATAATTAAATGTGTAGATTAATTTTTTATCACTCAAGAATCTTCTTTGATTCCTTCCTTGGTGCATCTATTTTTTCATTTCCATGGAAACCAAGTTTCAATGGAATCTTTAAACAAGACACCTTAACATTTTTAGAAATACATAATTTAAATAGGAAATGTCACTTTGTAACACTTGGATTGACAAATAAGATAAATATTAACTTTTAAGCTATTTCTGACTGCCTCTTCCCAGTCTTTTTAGAATTTGAAATAAGTAGGTTACTTTTCAAATGAGAAAAAGTGAATAAAAAGCAAAATATTAGCCAAAGCTATCATAGAGAAGAATTCAGATAAACTCATTTTTACTACCCGAAGAAAGAAGAAATTGTAAGATCAGATTCTTTTAAAAGTTCAATTTCTGGATCCTTATTTCAAATACAGAATTAACAATTTGTAATAATGTTTAGATTATTAGATAAATAAAAACAAAATATTAGCTTTTTAAAAAACTGTTATATATCATGATGTGGAAATAACTTGCATCATAGATTTGAAAAAAATCCTTGCCATAAAAGTATTACTGTTGTAAAAGCTTTACGCTTTTCTTATAGTATTACAAAGCATGATTTAAAATAATGTATTCTTTTCAAATTTATAGAGTTAAATTAAAACAAGAGTGTGGTTATTGGCATGCATGTGGTGCTGAATGGGAAGAAGGCATGCCTTATGACTTCTTACTGGGTAAATTAATCAAACTACTTTAACATTTCATTGACACATTTTTCCTATTTTGGTTTATTGTATGGAGCAGGGGAAAATGTCTAGCTTAGGTAGCGATTGGCATTCCATCTAAATTTCCAAAATGATTTCTCCACCTAGGTTTTAGTCCCTACCTTTTTTTATACTCTGGAATTGGCAACCAGCTCACTAGATCTTGCTGGTCAGGTAGTCAGCAACTATTAATCGGATATATTAACTGTGAATGAAATTGTAGATTGTACAGAAACACTTTTTTGGAAACAATGCAGCTGAAAGTTTTGCATTTCTAAACTCTGTGGTGGGACTGACACTAGTGCTATTGGTGATATAAACTCACTCACATTTTGGCCTTTAGACTAGCAGTAGATTCAGTTACTTGAAACATTTGTGTGGTTCAAAGCAAGCCTCCCCACACACTCCAAAATACTAATTTTTGTCTTACTCTTCGTTTTTGCATACCACATGAAAGACAAATGAAATATTTTCATCACAAAAGTGTACCATGTTTTAATACCTTTGTCTTATATGATCATGCTAATATGTAAGATTTATATACCATGTAACATTTTTTATTCATTTAAAAATTGATCTTACATATTTTTACAGAAACTATTTGTTCACTTTTAAGAATATATCAGGCTTTTTTTAAATTAAGGAAAGTAAATGGATCATCTGAACAATGCAATGATTGTAGCAGAGTGTAAAACAAACATGATCATAAGAACATAGCTGATAATCATGTGATTCTACTGGTCCTTTTACCTTCTCTTCTAGAGCAGCCATTCGTTCCTTTAAGTGTAGCTGTAAGCGTTCATTGGATTCAGTCAGAAGTCTATCCACAGTATCGGATAATCTTTTGTTGTGCTCCTCATTCATTTTCTCTCTTTGCCTAGCCTTACATTCAAAAAATAAATAAATAAATTTAACATAAAAATCACTTTAAAATATTTGGGCTTGTTTTTGTATTTTTTCTAGTTTTAAAACTGGATTTAATTTTATGTCTGTTTTGATTAAATTGGCAGAAACTTTTTTTAATGCACAGGGCATATTCATATGATTTTAAATATAACCTATAATCAAGAAACACATTCAGTTCTTGTATGTAGAATATAAATCCATAAACTGATGCTTGAGAGGGATGGTCTTAAAATACATACTCTTTGAAGTTCTTGATTTTTCTCTTCAAGTTGACCTTCTAGATGCCTCATACGTTCTTCAATGTTTCCATGTCTTTCTTCAGCCTGTTAAGAAATATGAAGAATGCACCTGACATGTAAGATACGGTTAACACTTTTCCTCTAAATAAACTGAAATAAAATGTAAAGCAAGCTACTACCAACCGCAAATGTAGTTTTCAAAAAATAAACTTTTTTTAAACAGGCAGCTGAACAGCATTGCTTGAAATGTGTCAGCTACAAAGGCCTGTTACATCCAAGCATCAGCAAAACATCGGAGTTATTTATGAGCAATGAAATCAGCCAAATGTAACATGCAGACTGTGCATGGTTTGAACACAAACCTGCCATTGTCCAATCTTAAGCTCCTGAAGCACTGAACTGCACAGATGGTCGATTATCAATAAATAAAAGTAACATAATTTTTACAAATGAAAAGAAAAACTTAGATGAATTCTATTTAGCAATAGAAAGTAAAGTCCAGTAGGACTACCTTCCTACGTATGGAGATCATTTCTTGTAGTTTAGCTTCCATAACATATTGATAATCATCAGATGAGGTAGAAGAGGTTGGATCAGACTAACGAGTCAAGGAAAAGGAGAGGGACAAAATTGAAAAATCAGAACTAAAGGCACTGACACTGAACAGAACATAGCACAGAATGCTTAAAAGAAAAATGTGACAGCAAATTTAATACTTTAATAGAATTTTATGTGGAAAGAACTACACTGATATCTGGTGAACATGATGAAGTTGATGGTTATAAGTGAAAAGTAATGATATGCTCAAATAAAAAGCTACCAACCTAAGGTATGGAAGGTTAGTGATGGCTGGCAATGAAAGACCACTACAGAATGAATTAAAGCAACTCTGAAAGAGTCATGTAATAATTGGAATTATGGGAAACCAAACACTAGAATATGTCTCTGATAGATTGTTAAAAGTTTTATATTTTGGGTTGTTTGTTTATCATATTACTTAAAAATAATGGAAACAAAGTACCTCAATATTGAGGAGTAGGCCAAGCCAATGACTCAGGTGAAATAAATTTGGAACAAAATTTATTATAAACCCAGCTCTGTAGAAATCAGAGAAAAAGCTAAGCCACGGGGTTAATTATTATGAGTATTCTCCAATTCAAGCAGGATTGTTTCCTCAGCAGCACTGGCAAACTTACAAAATGACTTCTGGTCTCTGAATACAAACTATGACTGTAGGTGTAGAACCTCAGCGCCTATACTTAGACATAGCCTTAATTCGACATTTTAAATGAAAATGATTAGAAGTCCTCAAATAAAGTGACAATAATGCTGTGAGGACAAGAAAACTTATTGTGAATTCTCCTGAATGATACTAGGGACCACTCTAAAACTGATTCTGCATTGATTTGTTGCTATGGAAACAAAATAGTGCCCTAAAGTGAATAGGCAGCACAGTGCCTTTTGTGAGCTAATGTTTGCCCAGTGCCAAGGTTAGTTACATGTCTTGGAGGTGAATGTCAGGTTACCACAGATGCAGAGTGTTCAACACATGTGACATTGCTGATAGCCGAACTGTATTAGTATGTTATGTACAGATTACATGTAAAGTTACATCAACATTTTAATCATAATTACAAGTTAAATAATCACAACAGCCAAAGTACCCTATGTCAGGATAACAAAATTTAACTCCAGAGCATATTCTATTACATTTTATAAGTTTATTCAAAAACAGTGAAATGTACTTTATGCAAATATAGGACTATATATAAATATATCATTCAGTACCTGAAAAGAAATAGTAACCTATTCATGTATTGGTTCATATGCATATGTACTATTTTATGCAACAAATTCCAACTTAATCTATAAAATGAACATTTAACGGCTGTGCTTATGCAAATAATAACTCAATATTTACATTTTGAAAGATTTTCCTTCTGATATTCTTATTTCATAAATCAGGAAAATAATGAAGAAATAACAAATAACCAATTTCTCTCCTCAACCAGAAGCAACACAGAATGCTACCATAGTCTTCAAATGCCACAAAATGATTTTATAATATTTTTTTAAATTTATAATTCAATTAAGAATATAGTAAATGGTTCAAAATTTTGCTGAAATTATGTATTTTAAATTCTTAAACATATCTGTAATCTCTCAAAAGTACATTTTAACAAGCAGTTAATGTTATGACAATTAATCTGGTGACTGACTCAAGGTAGTCAAGGCATGAACATTTCAATTTCCAAAACTGTTTATTCAAATATACAAGTAAGTCAGTAGATCTTTCAAAGGTCCTTAAAACTTCTAGCTGTTTCCATCTTAACTACTGAAAACACACCAAACATTGTGAAAATTCACTTCAGAGATTAAACGAGAATTCTGTCATGTTTAAATCAGTTATTGTTGATACTTTTTATTGGTACTAAAAATGAATGAAATACCTTATGGAATTCAAGATGAATTATGTCCTTGCTGAGGAATATGCATTTTAATTAAAGAAGTAAACATCATAAATCATAAGACTGGGATCCCAAAATGTTATTATTTAATTGTATATACACTCACCAAAGCCAAATTTTAAATTTTATCCCTAGCCATTATTCAATACTTCTTACTTTCTAAAAGCCTTAAATGAGCTTTAGCTACCTATTTTTACACACACACACCCCACGCTGGCAAAAAAAAAGATATTCTTATCAACCAAAGAATAAATTCAGACATCATCTCTAAACGAACACTGGATCAATATGCAACCACTATTGATTTATGTTCACCTTAACCTTATGAAGACTGCAATTTAAGCAACTGGTGTAAATACTATAGTCACATAAGAACAATCTTGTATATTTTGACTCCTTGACGGGATATAGGGCTTATCTTGGTTTCACTCTTTAATGTGACAAGGCAATTTTCAAATGAGCTAAAGCTTTAGAAGAAAACTTTACAGTTTTCTTTTATAGGCAGAAATAGTTTTGAGAAGAATGTGAATATATCTGGAAATGGAGAAGCAATCAAATTTAAAGAGAGGAGGGCCAAAGAGAAGAAAACAATAGTGGCAGATACTAAAAGTAGAAAAAATACTTATAGGCCAATTAAAATATATGAGGGATTGTTAACAATATCTTTCAAAATATAGGAGAGGGAGACTAAACTAAGCATAAATCATAAATTAGTGAGAAGTCAAAAACATTATGATGTAGAAAAGACTATGGAGATCAATAATAAGACACTGAAAACAAATTGGAATTGAAGTAATGAATAACTAAAACCGGTTTTAGAGACAGTCCCTAAAGGTCTTGAGAACAGAGATAAAAAAATGGTCAAAAATCTTTTTAGCCATAAAGCTTGGGAGAGCAAATGAAAGACTGATCTTCAAATGTTATAAAAGGGTTACAAGCAGAGGGAGTACACTGAAAATAAAATCTCAGCACCAGAGGCGTGTGAATAATGAATTAAATACGGCGATAATCTACAAACTGTATATCTGAAATAATGTTGATACAGAGCCAGTCAGGAGAGAAAGCAGTAAAAAGGACAAGCAGAGTGAATTCTAACATTTTCATACTTTTTAAGAGAGGTAAAACTCCTGGAAAGTGAGGAAATCAAAGGGGTCTATTCCCTTTTAATTCCCTTTCTATTCTCTTTTAATTCCAGATGAAGTGGAATTTTAGCAATATATTATCAGGTAGGAGTGAACTGAGGAAATTACTTTGGGTGCATAAGTGAATATATGTATCAAATATGACCTCAATAAAATAAAATAGAGGGAAAAACAGATGAGACACCTATTTTAAGTTGTTTTGTTTTACATTCTAAATTAAGGATTCTTAGGGATTTTTAAAGCCTGATATGTCAAGTATTATATTTTAAATTATGCTTTATTCTCAATCCATCAGAGGTTAATTTGGGGCAATTTTTTGCTGAATTTTAAATTGTGTTTTTGGGGGAGAGATTCCAGACTTTCTTGTAGTTTACTTATGACACTATTGATTATTTTACACTAAAATATTACAAAAGTTACTTTTATTATTTAGCCACTTGCCTAACTCCCCCTAAAATAGTTCAGTTCAATAAGATAACTCTTTATAAAAGTTCTTTATATTCCTCAAATGAAAAGCCTAAGTATACATATCTTAATCCATATTATAGTAATTTTAAATGTGTTTGCAAGAAAAAAATAGCATACTACTATGTTTGCACTTTTTATATAATTTCAATAATATTTCTAAAATTAAATAAGTTTATATTTATTTTAGAAATCGCACATCTCTGAAATTTCCAGAGTGGTTTATGGCATGGTCTGTGACTATGGAAGGATCCAGATTGTATCACCCTAATCAGGCTAAAGTTTCATTAGCTAGTTAGTCCAATACTCTACAACAAACTATACCAATACTTTCTGCTTTGTCAACTGTTTGTCTTTTCACTACCTGTTTAACTACCCTATTTTAACTAATAGGCAACAGTTTACTGTTCCTCTTTAATTATTTACTTTTCCAAAAGTAACTATATGTGTCTACTTTTATTTTGTTGCATCAATTGTTTTGGATAATCCCTAATGCCAGAATTTATAACTTGCAGTTCATATATCAATCTGACCCGTTTACTGCAGTGGTGTGGAAAACAGCACATGGTAATGACTGTGTGAACATCTAAAATGTGTGTAAATTTTTGAATTGATATTAAAAGTCAAACATGCTTTTAGTGACAAAATCTGTACTTTTATTCTAGTGACATGTGACTTTCAAGCAATGCCATTCCATTTGACTGTGAAAGGTAAGAATAGTCATTTTAGCATTATAATGGTTGCTAAGTTCTAAAATATGCATATAATTGCAGAATCTAATGTCCATAATATAGCAGTTAATTTTGAACATTCTTCAGAATATTATTGATTTTAATTGGTTCAGAAGAAATTACAACTATTAAAATCACTTTCTGACTATTTAATGGCTTTAGACTTCTACAAATCTAATGTCTAACTTCTAACAAAATATTTTCATACCATAGTCAGAAAGGAATCAACTGCTTATGGTATCTCCTACATTTCTAATACTGTACAATTTATGCTAAGCTTACTAAATTATTTTGTCTCATGTATATCCATATGTGCAAATATAACCATGGAAAATTAACTCTAAGGATGTGATATTTTGTTTGTTTTTGTTAATGTTTAAATAGGCAAAGGAATCATCATATCATATGTATCAGTCATTCATTTCAACATAAATATGTGTAACATAAAAATTCATCTAAATAACAGACCAATAAAGATTAAATAAACTTAATCTTCATAAAGCCTAAAGAAAATCTTCATGTATTCCATTTTGATTACTAGTCATTTCTATAAGTATATCTAAGTTGACCAACTGTTTTATTGCAGTACCTTTGTCAGGGCTGCAATTCTCTGAGCCAGTTCAGCCTCTACTTCAGGTAAGGTCTCAGCTTTTCTCATAGTTTGCTGCAACTTTTGCTCAGCTAGCTCAAGACGCTCTTGTAACTGTCTATTCTTCTCTTCCATCTGAAATAGGGACGAAAAAAGAGACACTTAAATTGTCACAGTTAGGATAGCAAACACCAGTCACCAGGGGCTGTGGGCTTCAAGCCACTCTTGTAGAGTTAAAATAAGCTACTACTACCATACCTACTGTGCAAAGAGATTATTGTTCTCATGTTTTCATATATTACTTATCCATAATCCTTAATAAATTCAGCACATTAAAAAAAGAAAACCTTTTACTGACGGCAGCAAAAAGAAAAGAAGTTAATAGTGAGTATTAACCTGGACAAATGGAATACAACTTAGTACTAAGACTTCAGATACACTGTAATAGCAACATACTGAAAATCATAACATTAGCTGGAGTAGGAGAGGGAATGTAGCATAATGATTGAGAGTCCAGGCTCTAGAGATGAAGTTGGAAGACTTTTCCTGTGAAGGCCAGATGGTAATTATTTTAGGCTTTGTGTATCATAAAGTCTCTGTTCCAACTATTCAATTTTACTGTTGTAGCACAAAAGCAGTCATAGACAATGATTAAATGAATGGGTATGTCTATGTTTCAATAAACCTTTATTTATAAAACAGAGCCATAGTTTTGGCACATGGGCCATAGTTTGCCCACTCCTCCAGAGCCGAATAGACCTAGGTTTCCATTACTGACTCTGCAATTACCATATGTGTGACCTTAGGAGAGGATTCATGTCTCTGAACCTTAGTTTCCTCAGTATAATAATTGTACTTACTTTACTCCTCAGTATAATAATTGTATAATAATTATTACACTTTACAGTATAATAATTGTACTTACAGGTGGTGGTTGGATTTAAGTGAGGTAATACATGTAAACTGTTTAGCACAGTTTCTGGTTCATGTCTAGATACAAAGTAAATATTAGTCATTATTTTTATTATTATTAAGATAGATTTCTAGATTATACACTGAAAATCACATCTGTTTAGTTGGCTTGGTTATAAATTTTAGAGAATGATTGATTACCAAAGAATACATATTTTATTTACTCCATGTTTTGTGAGAATGGTGAGAACACACAGACCAGAACAAAACCAAGATAGAGATACTGAACCTGCCGTAGGATGGCCTCTTTATTTGCTAACTCATTTTCTAGTTTGTCATTCATGTCATGTATGGAGGTAGATTCTCTCTGAGCACTGAGGTAACGCTTCTCAAGGGTCGTGATTCTTTCTTCCATATCTTCCTTCTGTGCCATGGCCTACGATTAAAATAATTTTAAAAATCAGATTCTTAGTTTATATACTGTCTTATTATTTAAATTAAATAGTGAGCTATAAAAGAAACTATTGCTTTCTTGAGGTAAATATTCATTCCTTTCTTTTCATTAAGGGGATGCAAGATTTCATGTGAGTTTTCTCAACTTATTTGTCAGAATTTTTCTTCCATCTTGGGTTAGCAAAAAGCTTTCTCTATCTGAGAATGCAATGGAGTACATTTTAAAACTCCTTACTGTAGACTTGGTATTCTTAGAAAAGAAGTGGCAGAAAAATTAGTTCATTACACAGTAGAAATAAGTATAATTATGGGTAGAGTTGCAAATCATAAAATTGGTAAAATGGTGGCTATAGTTCCAAATTGCAAAGGGTTTTTCAAAGAAGGATAATAAATATCATCAGTATCCTTATTGTCATGTATAAGTAAGAATAGCTCAGTGGTTAAAAGAGAAGGCAAAAATGAAAAAAAAAGTAAATTTGAATCACACTCACAAATGAATTGACAAATTTACTTTGGAACTTAACCAATTCCCTTGTTTAATTGGAATATGATATATTCCAATGAAAAAGAATTTATAGAACTCAATGAATACAAATCTCTAGGGGAAAATCAGTTATTGGTGCAAATGAAGCGATAATTTTAAATACTATATTATTAATATAATATTAACTATTATATTAAGCAATAATTTTAAACCATATAATTCACAGATAACATGGAAATGATTTTATCTTCCTAATAGCTTACATGGGAATTTATTAGTAGGTAGACAACCTACTTTTTTGAGATATTGGGAAAAATCAGCTGCAGAAGTGAGCATCTTGGGCCTGGTGTGGTTTTCTGATAATTTGGGAAGCTCCTTTGCATAAGGAGCCTGACATTGAGGAGATGGTGGTGTTTTCCATTTATTACCATCCAGGTTTCTTTGACCACTTGTTCCTAAGCAGTCTCTTTGTTACTCTCCTACAAGATCCAGAGTCAGTCCTGCCACATGCACAGAACAGATAAATTCCATTCTAATTTTCCAACAGAAATAGAAGCCCTTAAATGGACAGTCCTTCAGCTTCCTGATCTTCCCTAACCACCATCTGGAAATTTAACTACATCCACATAAATCCTTAACCTCTATCTTTTAGTTTAGAACAGGTGTTCCACCTTCCCTCAAAGTTCAGTCATTATCTGTATTCTGGGTTTTATGCCTTTTCTTTTCTTTTCTTTTCTTTTTTTTGCGGTACGCGGGCCTCTCACTGCTGTGGCCTCTCCCGTTGAGGAGCACAGACTCCGGACGCGCAGGCTCAGCGGCCATGGCTCACGTGCCCAGCCCCTCCGCAGCATGTGGGATCTTCCCGGACCGGGGCACAAACTCGTGTCCCCGGCATTGGCAGGCATACTCTCAACCACTGCGCCACCAGGGAAACCCTATGCCTTTTCTAATTCAGGGATTTGGTCACTTTTTCTCCTGAATTTTCAAGGTGCTAGTAGAGGTAAATCCCATAACAATAGCAAGAAGAATGAAACAGGCTTATAAAAAATTTGGTACAGATCAGAGGTGGAGAGCAGAGGAAACAGAGATGATTCAAAGAAAATAAGAATGAGAATTCTTACTCTCATTCTTAAAAATAAGAATGATAAATTATCCAATAAATTATGGACCATTGTCCATAATCTGAATTGAAATTATGAAACCAAACTGTTGGAGTGGGTGGAAAGACTTACCATAGCTTTAAAAATAAGTAAGCAAATTTATTTACCAGGTAATTAATAAAATCCTAGAAAAACAGAAAGCCATACAAAAGGAAATATTACCATTGAAAATGACTACTTGGATCATTTGTGGAATTATTTACATAGTCATAATAATGGTAACACCGAATGTGATTTTGAGATGATTATAGTGGAAGGATGGGTATTAAGAGAAAGGAAGGGAAAGAAGAGAGTTAAAATCCTCATATAATATAACAGCAAGACATAGGATAAGTTTAAATAAGAGAAAATACCAGAAGTAATGGCTAAAAGGGTTGAAATTAAGAATTTCAGGGACTCTCCACACCTCCCCTTCCGGGAGCCTGTGCAGCCCGCCACTGCCAGGGTCCCGGGATCCAGGGACAACTTCCCCGGGAGAACACACCGCATGCATTAGGCTGATGCAACGTCACGCTGGCCTCTGCCGCCGCAGGCTCGCCCCGCATACCCTCCCTCCCCCCGGCCTGAGTGAGCCAGAGCCCCAGAAGCAGCTGCTCCTTTAACCCCGTCCTGTCTGAGCGAAGACCAGACCCCTCAGGAGACCTACACGCAGAGGCGGGACCAAATCCAAAGCTGACCAC
>NW_020185339.1:3351772-3436148 GCF_003031525.2 Neophocaena asiaeorientalis asiaeorientalis | reverse complement strand
TGGACACAGTGGAGGGGGGGAAAGAATTTCAGGGAAGTGAGACGGGAGGTAAGTGGTGGCTTTTTGTATATGTATGTGTTTTGTGCACATGTATGTTTAGATTTGTACTCTCTTGATAGTATTTGACTTTGAAAATTATGTGTATATAAAAAAATTAAAATTAATTAAAAAGTCATATTCTATAAAGAAACTCATCATGTTGTCCTTAGTCTCCCTGCCTCCCCCTACCTAGTATTACTTGACTAGGGAATTACACCGTGCTGCACAGAAATTTAGGATCATCCTTGAAAACTCCTCTACCCTAACTCCCACTTAATAGCCTAATCTGTCATCTTGCCATTAGTCTTTTTTCCTGATTACTTATTCCCAACCTGCTGACCAACTTGCTTCTTGACAATACCTTTGTATGTTCCCCTCCATCTTCAATGTAAAATCTGAGCTACAAAGCCTTGCAAACACATAGCTTAATGTCCTGACACTTTCTTTATGTACAATATCTCTATGTACTGAGAGGAATAGTGAAAAATTCATGTTCACTTAGGACTTGGTAACGTGATATCCTTTGTAAATAAGGTTTTACAGATGTAATCAAGTTAAGATGAGATCATACAGGATAGGATGGGCCTTAAATCCAGTGACTGGTGTTCTTATAGGGAAAGGAAGATTTGGGGACGAAGATATACAGAGAAAAGTGCAATGTGAAAAAGGAGACAGAGATTGTCTTTATACTGCCACCAGCCAAGAACACCAAGGATTGCTAGCAACCACCAGAAGCTAGAGGACACAATGAAGAATACTTCACCAGAGCCTTCAGAGGGAATACTGTATGGCTCTGTTGATACCTTGATTTTGGACTTATAGTCTCCAGAACTATGAGAGAATAAATTACTGTTGTTTTAAGCCATCCCTTTTATTGTAATTTGTTATGGCAGCCCTAGGAAACTAACACACTCTGCAACATTTCTATCTGGAATGAGATTTTGTTGCCTTTTTGACTACCTTAGTCTTGCTGAACTTCAAGACCAAACTAAAGACTACTTGGTTAATTATGTTAATATTAATGTTCAAATGTATGCAGCAATTAATCCATCAATTTGGCAAAAATTATCCAAACTAATTTTTTTCAACATTATATATGCATCCCTAGATTTTAGCCATCCAAACAAAAGCTACTATTTAAAAAGCTTTTGCTTAAGATTTTGACTTTTTCTGTTTCCTATATTTTTTAGTCCAATGAGGGTAGAGTTTTCAATCTTAGACTATTCCTTCAAAGTGCTGCTTACAATTATTAATTCTGTATTGTTAATTTCATTTTCACACAGAACTCTAGGAATGTTATGTCAATTTTGTAGCCCAAGAAAAAGTCTAAATTTAGCCTACATATATAAACATCTTACAAAATTATAATAGCCATAAATTCAGTTAAAGGCATACACGTGTTTCTTTAGAACATGAGCATGAAGTAGTACATACTTGCTTTAAATTCTAGTTTTTGATACTTATTAACCCTGTTATGGGTAAACACTGCTTAGCTTTTCTAAACTTCATGTGCTTTCTTTTTTCTTATATATTTTTTTTTTCGGTTTTTGGTTGGGATGTTAATACATGACATTGTTGTGATATATTTTAAGTGCTTTGCATGATGTCTTATGTACAATATATACTCAGTAAATTCTAGCTTCCTTTTTATTATTCTTTTTTATTACCATGTACAATACACACTAAATAAATAATAGCTTTTTATTATTATTTATGTATTATCTTTTTCTTACTATTATGCCTATAATTAGCTGATCTGACAATGGCGTATATTACATATAGGAGTCATTGGATGTGACTTTCGTATTTCATTTTTAATTCAGTGATTCATATGGGAGATTCAATTTATAACTGCAGGCTGTGTTGCCAAGAATAAATTTTGAATTTACATGTTGGAGAAGTATCTTTTCGCTGTGTGTTACTTGGAAATTTTAAAAAAGAAAGCTTTTTCTAGTTCCTGAAAACTGCTGCCTAAAAAAAGTTGAAAAACTGCATAAAGGATTAATTTTCTCTTAACTTGAAGTTTATGTTAAAACTGGATTTTATTATATCAAATAAATATAATTCTATAGTAACTTAGAGCTAGTAAAGTGAAAAGTATAACTCCATGTTTCAGATAATAGAAAAGACAAAATTGATATGTATTCACTCATATAATCACATAGTGAACATTCAAAGAGCTCTTAATAAGAAGTTGGAGTGATAAGCTGTATTCACAAAACAAAATATAACTGAAATACTTCACAGAAAATTCTCTTTGAATATCAATATATTTAATGAGATATTAGTATCCAAATACCCGATTAGTAGCCTTCTTGATTAGAGTGGAACAAATATCGTATATTAACGCATATATGTGGAATCTAGAAAAATGTTACAGACGAACCTATTTGCAGGGCAGGAATAGAGATGCAGACGTGGAGAACAGACGTGTGGACATGGGGCAGGGGGAAAGGGGGGTCGGATGAATTGGGAGATTGGGATTGATATATATACACTACCATGTGTAAAACAGACAGCTGGTGGGAACCTGCCATATAGCACAGGGAGCTCAGCTCGGTGCCCTGTGGTTACCTAGAGGGATGGGATGGTGGGGAGGTCCAAGAGGGAGGGGAATATATGTATACATATAGCTGATTCACTTCGTTGTACAGCAGAAACTAACACACCATTGTAAAGCAACTATACCCCAATTTAAAAAAAAAAGAAAAAAAGAGTGGAGAGGTAAACTAAGCCTCCATATGAGACTGACTATATTTTCTAGTCTGGGTACTATGCCAAGCTTTAACCCTTACTCCAAGAAGTGACAGTCAATTTAAGGAGCGCTTAAGACAAAACTTCAAACAAAAGTAAACTTTGTAAATATACAAGACATTAAACAGATGTAATCATCACCCTGGCTTAAAAAGAAAAAAAAGAAAAGTAAACTTTGAATAGATTTATTTCTTGACAAAGAATAATTGCAAAAATGTATTCTGAAACCATGAATGAAATATATTTACACAATTTGTTTCAGATATATTAGACCATGCACATGCACAGCAAAATGCATTGCAGTTTTTAATTATGTGGTCAGTTTTTTCCTATTCTCTATTTTTTTCCTAATTAATTCAACAAATAGTTATTGCTTATATCATATATAAATCATACTGGGTTAGCAGTGCTATAGGGGTAGCAAGGAGAATCACCTTGTTTGTCTTTTCTACTTAAAATCATGCAATCTGGTAGACTTTGTTGTGACCACAGCTCAAGAACACATAAAAGCGAAGTCCGGAGTTTTCAGTGTTATGTGATACCTTTTTAAAGTATGTGATTTTCACATTTTCTTGCTTATTGAAAAGATCAAAAGATAGATTATTTAGGAAGCAGTTATAGTGCAGCTGCATTTTTTATGATAGTTGCTATCACTGAGTAAATGATTGCATCTTGTTGATTTTGGAAGCTGCTCATAGTGGAAGAAGCACAGATTTTGAAGCTGGGGTAGTCCTCTATTCTTCCTGGTGCTGGGGGGTGGGGAAGGTAGTGTGTTGGGGAGAATAGTGGTTAGGCCTTGGACAAGTTAGGGACAAGTCCCCTTTAGGGACAGAAGGAATTAAAGAAATTAAATATAAACCAGGCTCCCATGGCTTGCATCCTGAATCTTATGGGAAATATTTTATTTGGTCTTCACAGTGTGCTTAATACACACACACATACACACACACACGTGATGCATCTAGAAAGGCAGACAGATTATAGGCTCCTTGTTCAGGTCTCATTAACCCTATCACTTCCTACTGTTACACCTGGCACTTCACACATTTATATTGTTTACCTGGTTTTGAAGACATTTGTGTTTGCAAGCCCCCTCAAAGGTGAGTGATGAGGAATACTCCTTTCTTGTGAAACTCTTCTAAGATATAACTACCCAGAACTTATAGAGCTGATAAGAATAGTTATATTGTAAAAGAGGGGCCTGGTGAGGGCCTGGTGAGGGGCTTCCCTGGTGGCCTGGTGAGGGGCTTCCCTGGTGGTACAGTGGTTAAGAATCCGCCTGCCAATGCAGGGGACACAGGTTCCATCCCTGGTCCGGGAAGATCGCACATGCTGTGGAGCAACTAAGCTCGTACGCCACAACTACTGAGCCTGTGCTCTAAAGCCCACGAGCCACAACTACTGAGGCTCGCATGCCACAACTACTGAAGCCCGCGTGCCTAGAGCCCGTGCTCCACAATGAGAGAAGTCATCGTAATGAGAAGCCCACGCACCACAACGAAGAGTAGCCCCTGCTCACCGCAACTAGAGAAAGCCCGCACACAGCAATGAAGACCCAACACAGCCAAAAATAAAAACAAATAAATAAATAAATTGAAAAAAACAAAGAATTCCTGGTGAAAGCAGAACACCTTACCTGTGAGAAGGTATTCCTAATTATAAAAAAAAATTTGGCATCAGATATATGATTGACATTTTAAATCTGACTTAGCTTTTTGTCACCTACATCCAAAGACTATTAGAATCAAAGGGTTAGTTTTACTTAGGTTATAAGAAAGGGAGAGCTGGAGATACTGGGCTCTATCTGCAAATGACACTGGATTAAACAAGCATTAATATAATAGGTGAGTGTTAAGTGAAAGAAAAACAGCTAAATCTGTGGGACTAAGAGAATGAAGAAATAGGAAATGAGCAAAAGCTCAAGAAATGGCCCTGGTGGTTTACTAGTCAAAAATCTTAGTGTTCCTTAACAGTAATATAGAAGAGGGGTTAAACTGCATGTACTTTATAAATTCTCTGAGTTTGGGTTGTGGGAGGAGTGAAGATGAGAGATGCATTCCCGAACTGTTAACTCATAAAAAGGTGTATCATTATCTGTGCGGTGACAGAACCACTTCATGGATTATCTACCTTACTCTGAGATAGTAGGCATTGTTTGGGGATATATTCTGATTTCATCCATGCCTTTTTATGTTTACACCTAACACCCGTAAATATCCATCCTTTCAACAAGAGCTTTTGAGTGCCTAGTATATACTCAGTAGTTGTGTATGTGATTAAAATAGAGCAATGAACAAAACTAGACAAAACAAAAAACCCCAGCTCTTATGAATCTTTATATACAGTGGAGAGGAAAGCATATGACAAACAAGTAAATCAGCAAAGTACATACTGTGTCAGATGGCAGTAATTCTGTGAGATTTTTAACAAATGAAAGAAGAAGGAGAGTGTATATGTGTAAATACCACGGTTAGGGAACACTTCACTAAGACATTTGAGTAAAAGGCAGAAGGAAAAGAAAATGCAACAGAATAGATCTGGCTTGCTTAAGAGGCCACAGTAACTGAACTGAGTGGATTAAAGTGAAAGAGTAGTAGATGAGTTCCCAGAGGTGAGAGGGTGGGAGTAGAGATTGTACAGGGTTGTTGACCACTGCAAGGACTTTGATTTTACTGTAAGTAGAATAGGTAGCCATTGAAGAGTTTTAAGGAGAAAGTGACTTGAGCTGACTTACACTGCAAGAGGTCACTCAGGCTGCTGTGTTGAGTATAGACTATTAGAATAATCCAATGAGAGATGGTGGTTGTGTGAAATAAGGCAGAGCCATGAAGAGTGTGTGAAGAGGTCACAGGACGGATATATTTTGAAGTTGGAAGTAATAAGATTTATGGATGAAGCAAATGCAGTGTGTGAGTGAAAGAGAGGTACCAAGGACAGTTCCAAGGTTTTTGGTCTAAGCACCAATAATGGAGTTGCCGTCAGCTGAGATATGTAAGACTGCAAGTAAGTCTGGCTTCTTGGGGGGAATATCAGGAAAACAGTCTTGAGAATGTTAATTTTGAGATACCCGTTAGAGATCTAGATACAGGCATCTGGAAATCAGGAGAGATGGATAAGGTGGAGATATAAAGTGGGAATCATAAGACCACGGGTAGTTTTTGGAGCCATGAAACGGCATGAATTTACCAGGGGAGTTAAGGTAAATTGAGGAGGAAAGGCATTCCACGGTTGGGGATGAGAAGTAGAGCCAGTAAAGGAGCCTGAGATGGGGGTAACAAGTAAAAATGAAGGAAAATCAGGAACAGTGTAGTGTGCTATTAGCCAAGTGAAGAAATACACCAGGAAGTGGTAATTAGATCAAGTGCTTCCAAGGACTGAGAAGTGTCTCCTGGATTCAGCAACATGGAGGTCAAACTGGATAAGAACAGTTTTGATGGGACCGTGGAGGCAAAAGTATGATAAAATGGGCTCAAAGGAGAATTGGAAGAAAAGAATTGGATACATAGAGTCAACTCCAATAACAGCTAGTTAATGATGTACAAAAGATAAAAAAATAAAAATATGATTTAAAAGAACATGTAAAAATGGAAAAGGTGAAAAGTCACAAAATAAAATTTTCATAAATATAGATAATTTTCTTTTTAATTAAATAGAGTGATAACAGTGAAAAGATTCTAAACTTTTCACCTCAGCTGGTACGATGATTTGGCAATATCACAAATAAGACATCTCCTTGTAATTTTTGTCGTAACTTTAAAGTACCCACTTTTTCAAATAGATGAAGTGTTGTTAAGTTTAGTAAGAACTGAACATATAGAGAAAGAAAGGTTCCCACTTTCACACATGTACTTTCACATTCACAGATAGAAAACCAAAATAAGAGGGATATTTTTAAAGTAATGTCTTTGAGTATTCCCATCTGCTAAGAGTATAGCAATTCATTATTCGTACCCGAATCTAGGGTTATTTAAAATTAACAGCTTAAAACATTTAAAAATTCATTTAAAAACCTGTAGTTTTTATTACTTCTGAGATTTGATACCAACATTTTCTTTCCATACATATTTATGGGGTGGGATAGGGAGGGTGGGAGGGAGGGAGACGCAAGAGGGAAGAGATATGGGAACATATGTATATATATAACTGATTCATTTTGTTGTAAAGCAGAAAAAAAATAAAAATAAAGGGGTGATGAAGTAAACTATTTTTGCCTTAGTGAACAAGTTTCATAACTAATATAATGCATACTGATTTACGGTCTTTTGAGAAAAGGTAAAGAGTATATGCATTAGGGGAAATTATGGAAAAAGCATCTCTGAGACAGCATTCAGGAAGCAAAGACTGAAAGTGCCGCGAATCACTTACCTCCCTAATGTCCCTTTGATACTTAGTGTTCATTTCTTCTGTTTTAATGAGATCCTTTCTTGCTGTCTCTGCTTCCTGTTCCACCTCTCCCACTCGGGAAGAAAGGGCTGCTAAACGTTCTTTCATTTGGGCCATTTCATAGTTTTGTTTTTCAAGCAATTCTTGTAGTTCAACTATTTGACTTGTTTCATCAGTTGAATCTATAGAACCATTGGACAAACGCTGCAGGAAAAGAGAAAGAAACTGCACTTAGAATTTTCTTCATCTTTAATTTAAAATTCATGAACTTAAAGATATGACACTGATAAAGATTTCATACTGAGAAATAAGAACTCTAACAGAACTAGCTTTGGAGGAAAACTAAGTTTCTGAGAAAACTCATAATTGACATTAAAATATAAAAGTAGATCAGTAATTTTCAAATAGGTTAATAGATGCATTTGAACTGGAAACTATTATATATGCTACATTATACACGGTTTAGCACAAAACATGGATATAGCATAAACATTCAATAAGTGGCAGCATTTTTAATCAATTACATATAAAATTTATTATAAATAAATATTTATGTAACTCAGCATGTTATTATTAAATAATAAATAAGGGCACAGAAACTATGTAATATTTTCTATTTTTATTCAAGATCCTTTGTGAATTTGCAAGTCTTATTTTCAATGACTCTCAGTAAAAGAAAACTTACACTTTTCTTTTAAAGAAAGTTATTCCTGCTGTGAATCTGACCTAGCTGGAACAAAGGTATAGCATAGAAAAGTCTTGCTTTCTATATTGCTATCAACATAAAAGTAATGAGTGCACACAATCCACAGGAAAGAGGCTGAAGAGTTTAAATACTCTGAGATTGATTTTTCCTCTTTTTGAAGGGGCTGCCTGGAAACCAGGGTAACTCATGTCTTCAGAAGGATGACCTACAGCCTAGCTGCACTGGAGAAATTTTGTGGTGAAGACAGTGCAGGAACTGGGGAGAAATAAGTGCTAAGAGAAAGAGATCACAATAAACTAGAAATAGGAAAGTATGGAGGAAAAAAAGTACTATCAATTCTGTTAGAATGCTTGTTTGGAAAATATGAATTCATTCTAGCATGACAATTTGACAATAAGAAACAATTTGAAAAACAAAAAAGAAACAATTTGAACATAATGTAACTTTTGTGTTTTCTTATGTACGATCTCATTCCTGATAATCACTGGCTGAACACAGAAAACCAGACCTAGCTGAATCAATCAGTGTAGGAATATACAAAATGTACACATGCACTTTCCTCAAACATCTAACACCAACTTCACACTTCATCAAGGGCTTTGAGTCAGCCCATCCATATCTGTGTTACACCTGTCTGATTTTAGATACTCCTCCTTCCACCACTTCACAATAGATCACAGCTATCACCCTTCTGACATCCACTGTGATCAGCAAACTTCAGATCTTTTTCAAAGTAAAGAGTTAAATTTATCACAGCAGGTATGCAATCCTTAACCATTTAACATGTGTAAAACTGTGCTACTATTTTTAGTATTAGAAATACTAGAAATAGTATTTAGAAATAGTATTCTATTTCTTTTAAAAGTCATTGATAAAGGTTTTAGTGTTGTACTGCAAACCCCTTTCCCCCATAAGCCCTGTTTTTTATTTTGAAATTTTGCATAACTCATGATATTTTGGAATGCAAATGTCATATTAGACAAAACTGACTGTAGGATAAAAGGAGGAGTATAGAAAGCATCACAAAAGCAGTGAGAAAAATAAAATAGAGAGAATGGGAAAGCAAACAAATGGCAAGAGGTATTGGTAAGTCCAGTTACCTAACACGTGGAGAAACAGTTGGACAAATCAAAATTAAAAGGGCAGAGTCAGTCTTAAGATAGCATCTTAAGATACCAGTTGGATTTGCAGAATTAGTACTTTGAAAATATTACTGAACTTTTGTATTGCAAGTGCCAAACTTCTTATTATCTAGTGAAAGGTGTAAGAATGTTGGAAAGGATCAAAGGTCAGTTGACCAGTTGCTCCTTCAGAGTCTTGATTCCCCTAGCTGCTGGGATTGTTTGCTTGTGGAGGGATCAGAGCTGAGAACATGCCTAGCAATTGCTCTTAGTGGAAGGGAACTGCCTTTCCAAAGTTAAACCCTCCGTTGGGGCGTGCAATACCACATACAATGCAGAGCAGTGTTATTGTGAAGCTAATAAAAAACCAACATTTTAGACAGTTTTTATGAACACAAAACCCAAAAACATTTATAGTGACATTTATATAAGATACCATTATCTGTACATTGAACTGGGAAAAGCCTATTTATATTCATTCGACAGCAATTGAGAACTGGTTTAGAGAGAAAGGCTAGAGCGACCTGCCAATCAATTATGTCCAAATTTGGGATAACTGAGGTATGATATTACAGGATTTCTGTAATAATAGCAAATATCTTCGAACTCTGTACACCACTTACAAGTAATGAGGCAACCTTAAGCTTTAATAGAATTTCTGCCTCCTCACATTGAGAATTTCCTCTAGTCAACTAAAAAATGGCAATTTTTAGAAACTACAAAAGTCATTAGAAAATACATTTTTGCAGTGAAAAATGTTTTCTGTCATTGAAAAATTACATTTAAGATTTGAGTCCTTAAGAACTTTGGAGAAACTGAGACTTAGGTAATTACACGAAGTTGATTTGAATTAAAATGCAGAACTTTGAATTCCGAGGTCATTTCATCTACCCTTTACCGTATTACTTTTAATCAGAACATAAAAATCAAAACGATAAAATAACACATGCTGGATGGTATTGACAAGTAACAAGAATGTAGTATGTGTATGTATAGCTATATGAATATACATACAACAGTACACATACACACACACACACGTGTATAAATTCTACAAATATTTGTTCAGTGCAACTGAATGATGTTAATTTTCTAATTAGAAAAATGATTATTCCAAATCTGTGCACCTGAAGTCCATTAAAATCTTGTCTAAAAGTTGCAATTTTTTTAATGGGCTCAAGGTAAGAGAAATTTAAGTAAATGTAAATAGTAATCAGACAACGAAAATAAAACACTTTCAAAATGTTAACCTCTTCAATTCCTTTAAGTAACAGATGTGTACTGCATAGTCCTTATGCTACTTTGGAATTTAGTACTACCCATGGAAAATTTTTGAACAGTCAATTTTTCTCTGAAGTGCTTATTGACATTATATGTTTAAAAATGTGTAATATTTCATCTGTTCAAATCACCTTAAATATATTTTGTGCTAAGCTTAATATATGTTTTCATAATTTCGGAGTGGAAAGGTCATCTTAAACCTGTGGTGTATACCTTAGAAAAAGAATATGCAACTTTGTTCCAAATCATTATTATCTTGATCTACCTTTAAAATTGTGGCACTTTAACATAAAGGGCAAATGAGAGAATTAAAGGAAAACCCAATGCTTATTTTAAATAGCTTTATCGAGATCTAATTTACATACCATAAAGTTCAACCATTTCAAGTGTAAATGTCAACGGTGTTTAGAATACTTAAAGAGTTGTGCAACTATCGATGTAATCTAATTTGAGAATATTCTCATTACCCCTAACAGAAACCTCATACCCATTAGCAGTCCCCTAAGAGCAGACCCCCACCCCCAGCCCGAGGCAGCCACTAATCTACTTTCTTTCAATACAGATTTGCATATTATGTACCTTTCACATAAATGGAATCACAGAACAGTCTTTTGTGATTGGCTTTATTCACTGAACATAATGTTTCTGAGAGTCATTCATGTTGTGGCATATTATCAGTATTTCATATCTTTTATTGCTGAATAGTGCTTTACCATGTGAATATTCTACATGTAATTTATAGATTCATCAGTTAATAGACATTTCAATGGTTTCCACCTTTTGACTACCGTGAATAATGTACCTGTGAACATTTGTGTACAAGCCTTTGTGTGGACATACGTTTACAGTTCTTGTGGAACTCCTAGGAGATTCCTAGGAGAAGAATTCTCCTAGGAGAAGCATTGCTGGATCATATGATAATTCTATGTTTAACATTTTGAAGAAATATTTCCCAAAGTGGTTGCCCCATTTTACATTCCCACCAGCAATCACGAGAGTTCCAATTCCCCACATCCTCACCAAAACTTGTCTTTTTATTATAGTCATTCTTGTGGGTATGAAGTGGAATCTCCTTGTGGTTTTGATTTGCAATCCCTAATGACTAATTATGTTGAGCATCTTTTCTTATGTCTACTGACGTTTTGTGTATTTACTTTGTGGAAATGTCCATTCAAAGTATTTGCCCATTTACTAATTGGGTTATTTGTCTTTTATTATTGAGTTATAAGAATTGCTTATATATACTTTGGATACAAGTCCTTTGTCAGATATATGACTTATAAATAGTTCTTTCCAGTATTTCGATTATCTTTTTTACTTTCCTGATGGCACAGTTTGAAAGTGTTTTTAATTTTAATGAAGTCCAATTTATCATTTTTCTCCTTTATGTGCTTTTGGTGTTATACCAAGAAGTTATTTCTTAACATAAGTTTATAAAGACTTCGATTTTTTTTATTTTAAAGTGTAGAAGTATACACTTAAATTACTAGTTTTCAAAGGCAATAAAGGCTCAGATGATAAAATGTTTTAAATATATATTTTGATTCAATCAATAATTATTTACTGAGTACCTACTATGTGCCAAATGGAAGAAATTAGGTTTTAGGATTTTTAAAAAATATGATGATACATTCCCGACATTAAGGAAATTTTCATCTAGCAGAGAAGTGACACACAAACAAGCAGGTATTAAGTACTGCAATGAAATATTATCATAGAGCTATGTTTTGCTTACATATTTGTGTTATGGGAGCAGAAAGATGATACCTTTTGTGACACTCTTTGAGTTGGGTTTTTAAAGGTAAGCAATTATATTTCAAGTAAAATAAGGGAGGGGGTAGTTATTCCAGGAAGGAGAAACAACATGAGCAAAGGCAGGGAGGCATTCTCTGCAGGGGGATTATGAGTAGCCCTGTGTGCAGAGCAAAAGATGTGCTGTGGGGGAAATGGGAGGATATGAGACCTGAAAGGGAGGGCCAGCATACATTAAGATGTCCTTAGCTTCTCATGTGAAATAGCATGAACTTTGGGTACTAAACAGAATGACAGAGAGTCATCAAAGGTTTCTGAACAGGGAAGTTACCTGTAATCATGTGCTGGCAACCTGCTCATCTCATGATCCTGGTGGTCTGCGTAAAGCCTTTCTTAGCTGCCTGTAGTGGACAATTTTTGCTTGCCTGCTCAGCATCAATTTTTCCTTCCCACTTCCCCACAGTTAGAGTTGCCAGATGAAATACAGGGTACCCAGTTAAACATTTTTTTTCCTTTGGAATGTACTTTATTATTTTCTTTTAATTAAAAAAATTGTTTATTGTGGTAAAAGTCACATAATATAAAACATACTACTTTAATCATATTTAACTGTACAGTTCAGTGGCACTAAGTATATTCACATTGCTGTGCTACTCTCACCATCATCCATCTCCCGAATTTTTACCTACCCAGGTAAATCTGAATTTCAGAGAGACAATGAAAAATTGCTCAGTATGTCACATGCAGTATTTGGGTCAAGCATATACTAGGGGAATTGATTATGCAAAGAAAACATTGAGCCAAACCCAGAATGAAAGCATAAATTATGTGTTTACTTGACAAAGGAAACAGAAAAATCAAAAACTGGGAGACACAAGTGGGTATAGGATTTTTAAAGCCACCCGTTGTAGCTAGAATTGAATAGGCTACAGCAAGAAGATGGGAGTGGGTATAGGTGGAAGGATGATATGAGTTCTTGAGGTGATGTGGGTTCTTGAGATCACTGCAGGACTTTGACTTTTACTCTGGGTGAGATGGGGACCCTATGAAGGTGCTGAGCAGAGGAGTGGCATGATCTCACATTTTCAACGCATCCCTCTGCTTTCTTGTAAAAGCCAGACTGTAGGAGTAAAGGATGAAATTAAAGAGATGAATTATAGAGGCTTTTAAGTAATCCAGGTGGATGATAATGCTGGCTTGCACCAGGGTGTTAGCAGTGAAGGTTGTGAGAATTAGTCATATTCTTTCAATGGATTAGACGTGATATGTGACCAAAAGCATAGACTCAAGCATGACTTTAAGAATTTTGGTCTTCAATTAGAAGAATGGTGTTGCTATTTATAGAAGAGGGGGAATCTTCAGAAGAAACAGATTTGGGATTAGGATGGGGTAAAATAAAGAACTGGGTTTTGGAAACAAAGTTTGAGGTAACTTGTGAGATGTCAAAGTTAAGTCTCTTAGGCTGTTGCATGAGCCTGCAGTCAGGAGTAGTCAGTGCACGGATGTTTTCTATGAAAAATTATAACACTGGATGAGATCACCTGTGGAGTCAGAGGGGAGGATCATCAAAGGTGACTAAGAAGGTATCATTAAAGATCTCTTCACATATCACTTTATCAGAGAGGTCTTTTATTCCTGCTATGTAATATGTATTTTGTTTGTTGTCTGTCTCACTCACTAAAATATATATTCCTAAATTTTCTCTCTATCCCAGGCTTAACCTGCATATTCTTGTATGTTCAACTACTACTCCATTTTCCTGCTTGAATATCAAATAGGCAGTCCAACCAAACTCAGAATGTTCAAAACCAAATTCCTGTGCCTCTTCCCCAAACCTGTTTCACCTTCAACCTTCACCAGCTCAGTTGGTAAAAACTCCATCCTTCCATATGCTTCCACAGGCTGAAAAACTTTGGTGTCACCACCAAGTCCTCTCTTTTTCTCCCATCTCCTATTGAGTCTATTAGAAAAACATGTTTGCCTTATCTTTGCAATAGAATAAATATGACTCATTTTCGTGCTGTCTACTGCTGTCACCTGTTGGGGAAGCAGTCTTCATGCAAACTGCCAACCCTCTCCAGGATTGCCCAGTCAATGTCCTGCATCTGGAATATTCCCGTACATGGAAGCTAGGTGTCAAGCTATAACTTGGCCCCAGATTCTTCTTCCTTATTAGGAGAAACCATTTCCCTGTTCTAGGTATGCAGTGAACTTCCTTGTATTGCATGTGCTGTATGTCACCTGGCAGCCCCACCAGTGTATCTGCCCCTCATGGGAAGAGAACGGGTCTTCTCCTGCAGCATGAGAGGCGTGCGTGCAGTCCATTGTCCTGCCTCTGCTACCAGGAAGGACCAGTTCCCTAGCCACGAGAGATTTGTGCAGGCCACAGATGCTGATCTTGCTGCCTCTCTTCACCTTTCTGTGAGTAGTGTTGTTCCAGTTGGAAAGATCAAAGGTTGGGAGACACAAGTGGGTTTAGAATTTTCAAGGGGACCCAGTGTGGCTAGGATGGAATGAACTACAGCAAGAGGATGGGAGTGGATATAGATGGGCAGATGATGTGGGTTCTTGAGATCACCGTAGAACTTTGACTTTTACTCTGGGTGAGATGGGAACCGGAGGAAGATTCTATGAGCAGAGCAGGGGCAATCTATTAGGAAAACATGTTTGCTTTATCTTTGCAGTACATGTGAATCTTCCCCATGTAGGCTACCTCCTGTATGTCAAGGAGCTCCTTGTTGTCAGTCCTCTTTGCTGACTCTGAAACCCCAGAAGATGCAATAGGCTGAGGTATGTGGGCTCTGACTTCTGGTGGTTGGTACTGTTATAATCTTTGCCATCCTCCATGCAAATCCTCACCTGGGATTGGTAGCTGGTTTTTCCTGCTCAACACCAGCCCTTGTCTGCATCATCTACTCTCACTAGAATCACTGTAATAACCTCCTAACTGGTCTCTTTGCTTCTAACTTTGTCCTTTTATGTTCATTCTTAAAACAACCAGAGTGATGCATGGTGATCTTGTTACATGATAGATAAAGTTATTCCTCTGCTCAAAACACTACAATGATTTTTCATTCTACTCAGCACAAGAGCGAAAACTTACAGTGAGCAATAACCACTGCCCCATCCCCCTTACCCTTCCTTACTCCCCTCCCCTTCCCCCATGCCTTTACCTCTCTGAACTCTCTCCTACTATTCTCCCATTTGCTCTCTTGCTTCAGCCACACTGGCAAACTCATTGTTCCTCTAATAAAGTCAATCACTGTCCCAAGTTACAGTCTTTGCTTAGTTCTTCCTTCTGCTTGGAATGCTCTTCCCCTAGTAACCCACATGACTAAAAACCTCAACAATTTCAAGGATGCCAATCTTGACCACCTTATTTAAAAGTGCAAACTGTCTCCATCCCTATGTTTCCCTAGGACTCTTGATCCTTTTGTGTTTCTCTAATTTTTTTTTCTTCAATAGCATTTATCATCTTTTAACATGACAAATGATTTACTTATTTATATTTATTGTTTATTTTCTGCTAACCTCCTCCAACTTGCTGGATTATAAGCTTCAGGAGGTAAAGAGCCTTTATATGTTTACTCTTTGGTGTATCACAAGTGTCTAGAAAGATGCCTGGCACATGATGCAATAGACTTTTGTTGACTAAATAAATGTTTTGATTCCTTCTATGTCTCTAGTGACCAAAACAGCATCTTCCACAAAAATATATTTGTTGGATGAATGAATGAATGTTTCCATTAATGAATATGACGAGTTTTAGGAAAAACAGTAAGGATTCAAAATGAAAAGAAATATAGAGACAATATACTTAGCTTTCATTGTATAAAGTTTATGACAGGGAATCTAGTCTTTTTTTTATCCTGTTTTAAAAGCACTATATAGATGAATTATCTATAAGAGTGGAAAAATTTGAAGTAAAATTAGGAAAGCGTTGTTATAAATTCACCTTAAAATAAATAATATGGTCAAAATAGACAGCCTGTGTGTAAGACCAAGTGGAATAAATGAAGCCCCAGAGGCCTCATCATGTCACAGTCACAGTGACTTCTCATGAGATGAAGCCAGGAATTTACACATGTTCTTCCATATTATACCAGGTAAAAAATGGAAATGGGTCTCTCTTTGAATTTGATAATCTCCAGCAAAATGACCTAACCATTAATATTTTTTTTCACTCTACTTCTAGCCTTAGCATATATTAAAGAATACTCTAACATGTTTACAAAACAGTGGTACAGTTAAATTACTAATGTGACCATTTTAATTCTGCATTTTATGCTCCTTTAATGGTTTTTACTTATTTTGGGCATATGTTTGTGGCCATACATTGCTCTCCTGCCAAAGAATAGCAGTTTGTTAAGCATAATAATAAATAATTTTTCACAGTGCTTTTAAGTGATGAGAGTGCCTCTTTAGTGTACAGAATAGAGGGCATTTAAATTGCTATATTAACATAACAATAATTGATTTCTCCCTTGGATAGATATTTCTTGACAAGCTATTCCAGAGGATTTAGGAACTATGTTAATTATAAATTTTTAGAGTTTGATGGTGCTGCCCACGTGGAATGAATATTTGGTTGACCTTTTTCATTTTCCTCAGGAGCTATTACACTTGGCAGTAGACAGTTTTCCCCCAGACTTACTGAGATACAGCTGACACATAACATTGTGCAAGTTTAAGGTGTATAAAGTGATGATTTGATGTATATATACATTGTGAAATGATGACCACAGTAAGGTTAGCTAACACAGCCATCACCTCACATGGTTACCATTTTTATTTTGTAGTGAGAACATTTGAGATCTACTCTCTTAGCAACTTTCAAATACACAATACAGTATTGTTAACTACAGTCACTATGGTAGCTGATAATTTAAACTTTATTCTGAACATATTTCTGAACTTGACTTGTACATTTTTGACACCTCCCTGCCCATGTTTTTCATGACTAAAACATAAGTCTTGGATTCTCCCCTAATGAATTTCAAAAAGCTCTTTTTTCTTTTATGCATTTTACTTCTCATGGTTTATTAATCTTTCTAGAGAAAATAGAAAAAGATGCTAAAGAGTGGAAATTAGGAATTTATCTTACTATTAATTCAGATATTAGAGGCACAGATATACTTAAAATTCATCAGCATTGAAGGGGTAAACAATAAGCAGTTCCATTTCATTTTTGAAAATAGTTCTATAAAATTTTATGGTTAGAGATGAATTATTGATTATCTGCTCAAAGAAGTTACACTAAGATTTTCAATCATTAACATAAATATCCAGCACCAATAATTCTTTAGCGGATATGAAGAAATCCTTAAAACAGGAAAGTAATAAAATATATTTCATTCTGTGAGGAAAAGAGAAATGTAGTACAAAAGAAATGTAGAACAAAGAATAAAGAAAAAAAACCCAAATCCATAAAAAGGAAGTGTTCATAGGCATAAAAATAATAAGTAACAAAAATTAGAGCTGATAGTTCATTGTAAATTCCATGCGAGTCATCAATGTATTAGGATGAAAGAAATATACATAACAGAATGAAAGATGGAACCAGTCAGGGATTCCATAGGCTGATAATGAAGTCTGTATGTGGACTATATGAGTAAATCTGAGACCAGGCCTTGACCAAAGAAGGGACTTGGAAGACTTCAGTCAATCTGATACCCTAGCAAATATTTCCTTTTATTCCAAGAGATCGTTGTACTCCTCATTTTACTTCAAATTCTCAAATTTGGATTTGCCTCCAAATCCCCATATAAGACTGTATCTTTCATTAGAATAATGACAAATTATAATAATAGCTAACATTTATTGAGTACTTACCCAAGAACTTATAGCTAAAAATTTTTCTGGCTCTAAGCTTTCATTTGTAACAATTACTCCATTTCCCTAACATTATTAAGTTCTAAGTGTCAGGTACTGTTCCACATGAATTAGGTGCATAAACTCTTTAATCCCTGTAACAACCTATTGGATACAGAAATGGAAACTTAAGCACAGAATATATTTTGCTTAAGGTCACACTACTAAAAAGTCGTAAGATTAAGGTTTGAATGAAGGCATTCCAGTTTCATATTCCTAGGAGTCTGTACTTTCTCTCTACCTACCCCTCTCCTTGCTTCCTTCTTTTGTCAATTTTCTGTCTCTTTTTTTGTTCATTCTCTCTTGTTCATTTATCATTTCATTTATCCATTCATTAAACCTACTTATTGTTTCATTTATTCATTCAATCACCAAAACTCTGTTTAGCTTCTACCATATGCCAGACACTAGGTTGGGTGCTCAGAATATGAAGACTCCTGCTTAAATGCAGCATAATGTGGGAAAAAAGAATAAACCAAATAAAGCAACCAATTAACCAAATTCATAAGGACCAGATAGCAATTCAGCACTGGGGATTTCTAATGCTTCAAGGCTATGGCTTTTGGGCATCTGCCTACACTGCTTTTGTTAATCTCCATATTGCTTTTAGCTCTCAAAAATCAGACCTGACTTCAGGTTTCAAATCTTGTCCAACAAATAACAACATTTTGTCTTTGATTTGAAATTCTACAGCACAGAATTCACAGCTGTTACTTCTAATTCCACAATGACTCCTTAAATCTGCTTCATTATATGTAAATCATTTATTTACAATCCCTGCAAACCTAGAGCCTATGACAAAGCAGAACTAATATTTGTATTCCACATCAGTTATTCTCAACCATTAGAATCCTTGGAAGAACTGAATAAAAATATAGAATGGAAACCACTCTAGACCATATCCAAGGGTGGGGTGCAGACATATAATTGTTTTTAAATCTCCTTAAGTAACTGCAATGTTTAGTTGAGGTTAAGAACCACAGATCTATATTATCCAGGTACTTTACTAATAACTGTATGTAATTTATTCATCAAACCTAAAAAACTGGCATAAAGAGGAAAAGCTTCAAAGTAATACAATAATAAAATTGTTGGTGAAATATATGTAATAAAAGATGTGATAATAGACCCAAGAATAGTAGACCCTAGAATCAACTAATTATTTTTTAATGTAATATTTCAAATGGAACGACTTGACTTTATCTCTTAATTCCAAATGATGAGAAGAAACAAACCTCTATAATAGAATTGACTAAATATTGCCCTGCTTGGAAGGTTTCTAGACCAGATGATTTCTTTTTTTTTAATAAAGGTATTTATTTATTAATTTTTGGCTGCATTGGGTCTTCATTGAGGTGTGCAGGCTTCTCATTGCAGTGGCTTCTCTTTTTGCGGAGCATGGGCCCTAGCCACGCAGACTTCAGTCGTTGTGGCTCACAGCCTCTAGAGTACAGGTTCAGTAGTTGTGGCACACGGGCTTAGTCGCTCTGCGGCATGTGGGATCTTCCTGGACCAGGGCTCGAACCTGTGTCCCCTACATTGGCAGGCAGATTCTTAACCACTGAGCCACCAGGGAAGCCTCCCAGATGATTTCTTATAGTTACTTCTCCATTAATAATTTTACTGTTCAACACTGAGATCTGCAAACTCATTATGATAAAGTAAATTCCTGATAATTTTATTCAATTAAAATATCCAGCAATAGACCTTTGTTGTCGGTTCTTAGTTTAATGTGATCAATAATGTTTTGTTAATAAATATAAAATAGATTTATTATCTTTACAGAAATTCTAGGCCACTTTTTAATTTCCACTGAATTTAAGAATCTTTTCATCTGAGGAATCTCTTGTCATTCTGAAGTTCTTATAATGCTTAAACTAGAATACACATCATTCACTAGCTGATGTATGTGGCTTAATAGAAATATACTTCATTTTTATAGTGTCTTAAATCTAAATAAAAGATGAGAAATTTCTAATGTTGCCATGATCAATGTTAATAACACTCATAAATATAAAAAGTAGCTATTTCTCATATTACAACATGAAATAAAAATATTGAATTATTAATGTGGAAAAACACTCATCTGTAAAATTCTTAATCTATATAATTAGAAGATATGAGGAGATGAATTGTACATAAGGAGTTTTTTTGTTTGTTATTGTTTTTTATTTTTGTTTTCAATTGAAAGTCTTCAAATGTTTCTTTGTTCAGCTACAGAATAAAGAAGTAACACTGAAGAGGATCTTTCTAGCTGTAAGAATTACTAAGGAGTCCTTTTAGATATGTAAATATAAGAAAAGTATACACCCTGCCCCAGAGGAAGAATATTTAGTGGAGCCTTGATAAATTATTTCTTCCACAGTGTCTTAATGGGGTGGGGGGTGGGGTTTGCATAATTAGCATGAAACCTCTGGAGGGAGAGGAAAAGAGAGACTTTCTTTTTTTTTTTTTTTTAACATCTTTATTGGAGTATAATTGCTTTACAATGGTGTGTTAGTTTCTGCTTTATAACAAAGTGAATCAGTTATACATACACATATATCCCCATATCCCCTCCCTCTTGCTTCTCCCTCCCACCCTCCCTACCCCACCCCTCTAGGTGGTCACAAAGCACCAAGCTGATCTCCTTGTGCTATGAGGCTGCTTCCCACTAGCTAACTCTTTTACGTTTGGTAGTGTATATATGTCCATGCCACTCTCTCACTTAGTCCCAGCTTACCCTTCCCCCTCTCCATGTCCTCAAGTCCATTCTCTAGTAGGTCTGTGTCTTTATTCCCGTCTTGCCACTCGGTTCTTCATGACCATTTTTCTTTCTTTTTTTTTTTAGATTCCATATATATGTGTTAGCATACGCTATTTGTTTTTCTCCTTCTGACTTACTTCACTCTGTATGACAGACTCTAGGTCCATCCACCTCACTACAAATAACTCAATTTCATTTCTTTTTAATAGCTTAGTAATATTCCATTGTATACATGTGCCACATCTTCTTTGTCCATTCATCTGTTAATGGACACTTAGGTTGCTTCCACGTCCTGGCTACTGTAAATAGAGCTGCAATGAACATTGTGGTACATGACTCTTTTTGAATTATGGTTTTCTCAGGGTATATGCCCAGTGGTGGGATTGCTGGGTCATATGGTAGTTGTATTTTTAGTTTTTTAAGGAACCTCCATACTGTTCTCCATAGTGGCTGTATCAATTTACATTCCCACCAACAGTGCAAGAGTGATCCCTTTTCTCCACACCCTCTCCAGCATTTATTGTTTCTAGATTTTTTGATGATGGCCATTCTGACTGGTGTGAGATGATATATCATTGTAGTTTTGATTTGCATTTCTCTAATGATTAATGATGTTGAGAGACTCAATTGCTCTCCATTTAATTATGAAGTTCAGTGTTATTTCAAATTCTCTCACAGACTAAGACAATTGACTACATCAGAAAGGGCTCCAAGAGTTCACAAGGAGAACTTACCACGAGGGAAGTAAGAGTCTGGACTGAGACCTGAGTTCACTATCCAGTGTCAGCAGGTTCCAGCTTGGTGTGTGGCTAAGACTGGAAAAACCTTCCTGGCTCAGTCATCTTGATGCATTTGGGAACTTAAGTGTGAAACTAAGCCTCAGTCTGGTATAACTTGGAGAAAGGAAAACCTCTGAAGAACCACTCAGTTAGGGAATGACACTACTGTTAGTGGAACTTGAAAACCAGGCCAGTGATTGGTATGGAATGGTTTCATTTAGCTCGTACGTCAGCGGGTTATTGCAATAGTACTTGGGTGGCATTTGATTTTGAGGGGCCACTGATTTTGAAGTGATACTTTGAAGACTATAAAGTCAAGCATACCATTCTGACCCATGCTATTCCACACTATACTGAACCAATATATAAGAAATAAAATCTAACAATCTGCAATACTTCTAAGTGAAAAATTAAACAATTTTATAGAAGAACATAAAATACATAAATAAATGGAGACTCAAACCATATTACAGATGGCAAGACAATATATCATAGAAGTGACTATTCTCCCCAAATTAATTAATATATTTAAGCAATTTCAGTGACAATATCAATAGGGTTTTAAAATGGGAATTTGAAAGCTGATATTATAATTAAACTCTATGGAGTTTATTCTTAGCTGGGGTGACAGACTATAAATTATAGACATTATAAATAAATGAATCATACTTTATTTTAGAATATAAGAATATATTGATGACATTTGAACAAAGGCTTGATGGAAGTGAGGATAGCCACGCAGATATCTGGAAGAAGGGCATTCTAGACAGAAGGAAGAGCAAGTCGGAAGTCAACAGGAGGCCAGTGTGGCTGGGGTGATGGTGGAGATGAAGTCATAGAATGAGGAAAGTCAAATCATGCAGAGCCTCGTGTAAATGGGAAACACTTGCAGAGTTTTGAGCATATGATTGACACGTTCAGATTTATGTTTTAAAGCATCACTCTGATTCATGTCATGTTAAAAATAGACAATAAGGGCCCACAAGAGAAGCAGAGAGACTTGGAAGGAGGTGATTACAATAATCCAGGTGAGAGATGATAGCAGTTTAGAGCAGAGTGCTTAGTGGAAGTGGTGAGAAGTGGCAGATTCTGGATATATTTTGAAAGTAGAGCAAATAGAATTTCTTTACAGTTTGATGTGGGGTGTGGGACACAGGGAGGACTTGAGGATAACTCCAAACTCTTTAGATTGAACAACTGGAAAGGTGAGATTTCCATCATTTGAGATGGAGAAGATGCAGGGAGTTTTGGAGGGGAATATCAAAGGGTAAGGTTTTTGACATTTTAAGGTTCAGTGACTTTTAGATGCACATGTGGAGATGACAGATGTTCAACAGGCAGTTGGATATATATACTTGGTTGTAGGGTCTGTAGAGGTAAAGATTTGTAAGTCATTAGCATATGGACAGCATTTAAGGCTATGAGGCTGATTGAAATCACTGAGAGAAAAGATGGAGAACCGAGCCCCGGGTCACCTCAACATTAAGAATTCAAGAAGAAAACAGGCAATATAGCCAATATTTTATAGTAACTCTAAATGGAGTATAATCTATAAAAATACTGAACTACTATGTTGTACACCTAACACTAATACAATATTGTAAATCAACTATACCTTAATAAACAAACAAACAAACAAGTATTAGAGCAAGGTCTGACCATGAGAATGTAAACTTTCTGGAATTTGAAAAAATCTTGGAAAGTATATAGGAGCTTCCATTGGATGGGGATAGGAGTTTAAAGCAAATTTAATGTAACTCTCAGGATAAAATAATCTCACTGGACATAAAGTACATATCTAGATGCTTAACAAAAAGAAGTCAGGAAGAAGAATATGATCCAAGAAAAGAGACTGAGCCACTGGTGAGGGAGGAGGAAAACAGAGAGTGAAGTTTCCTATACTGCAGGTGAAAAATAAAGGCGAATCTAAAAAGAAAAAAGAAGAAGGTGAACAACTATGACATCAACTCAAGAAGGGCTGAGAATTGGCCACTGTATTTAGCAATATAAAATTAGTGATGATGGTAACGGGAGAGGTTTCTGTGTAGTGGTGGAGCAAAGACCTTCCTGGAATAGGCTTACAAAGAAAGCACAGAAAGCAACTGGGGACAGTGAGTAGATGACCCTTTCGAAGAGCTTTGCTGCACAGGGGAGTGGAAAATAGAGCAATAGCTCTAAGTAGGAGCTAAGTAGGACCAAAAGAGAATTTCTTTTAAGTTGGAAGAGCTTTGTATGTTATAGGAATGGGATGGATGAAGAAAAAAACTGATGGCAAAGAGCACAGTAAGAACTGCTGGAGCAGTACACTTGACTAGATGATTGTGGAGACATCACACGGTGTAACTCACGGGTGTAACAAAGTTTTTTTTGTCTAAGGTTTTTTTTGATTTTTTAAAGACTCATGCTCAGCCTAATAAGCTCTTTCATGCTTTTAGACATCTGGACAGATTTAAGACTTTGCTTGAAGTAAATACTCTTACATTTTGAAATCAGGTAGTTTATATGCCACCTTTTTCACCCATGTTCACTTTTAATATTTGTATACTTGTTACACTATTTATCTCGGCTCATCCGGCTCACAAGCTGTGTGACTTTGAGCCAGTAATCTTTGCTCTACAAACATCACAGGGTTATTGCAGGAATCCAATGAAACAACTATGTAAAAGTACTTTTGGCAAATGTAAAGGGCTTTGTACAAGTTATCTTGTTCTCATTGGCATGTAGCCCTTTTGTTAATGAGGTTTACAGACAGCTTTGAAGAACAGTCTGCCTGTCTTTGAAAGGCCAGAGCCAGCATTAAGGAATATTTTTCAGAGTACTCATTTTGGCACGTGCAATTCTCCTGCAAATAAAGGGAATTTCTGGTTATACAAGTTTAGGAAACACTGTGTACTATGTTTCCTCTTGGGCAATTTTAATAAATTTTAATAAATAGTACAGTAAAGATAACAGTTCAAAATTGTATAGCATTATATATATTAATATTCTTGTCCTGAGAAATCTCTTTTTTGGGGGGAGTGGGTTCTGTAAAACATCCATTAAATTTCTGGGGAACTCGTGCTTCCTGAGAAATGTTAAGATGGATAAACTCTACCAAAGTGAAAAATAAAATTAGGCCAATTGCAGAACATCTGAATGATAGACTTAAAAATTCTCCTGGATTGGCTTAAAGACCAGACAAAGCAATGAAGAGGGAAGGAAAGTATTTGTTCTTCTCTATATCCATATAAGAAAGCAGAGTCCCTGTCACAGATTAGACACTCAAATTATGCCAAAAGGACAGAGATAAATGAACAAACTTTCTGTCAAACCCTTGTGAATCACTCAGCCTTTTAAAGTCTGAAACTATCCTACTTCAGCAAAAAATTGTTTTTTCTGCTTCTCTCGAATCTGGGCTAATAATATAAATGATACTAAATTTGTTATTAAAGATAGAGGAGTCAGGGCTTCCCTGGTGGCGCAGTAGTTAAGAATCTGCCTGCCAATGCAGGGGACACGGGTTTGAGCGCTGGTTCGGGAAAATCCCACATGCCACGGAGCAACTAAGTCCGTGCGCTACAACTACTGAGCCTGCGCTCTAGAGCCCGCAAGCCACAACTACTGAGCCCATGTGCCACAACTACTGAAGCCCGGGTACCTAGAGCCCATGCTCCACAACAAGAGAAGCCACCACGATGAGAAGCCCACGCGCCTCTGCTTGCTGAAACTAGAGAAAGCCCGCGTGCAGCAACAAAAGACCCAACGCAGCCAAAAATAAATTTAAAAAAAAAAAAAAAAGATAGAGGAGTCAATTCCACTTTCACTTCCCACCTATTAAAAGAATAGTGAAAGCATAAAAATCCAGTCACTGCATTCAGAGAGAGATTTGTTTTGAACTTAGTAAATTCCCATACAACATTAGATGATTTTTACTTCTTATTTTTGCCATTGTATATAAAAGATGATTTTTGGTCATAATCTTCCTATCCTATAAAATTGATACTCAACTCCTATAAAATTGATACAGTCTAACTTCCTGTGCATATGGATGAACCATGAAACAGCCTAACCTTGCCTCTTCTGGGCCCTTTTCTAGTCAATCGTAGTCCTCTAGGCCACTCCTGCCTCGTATATCGAGGGCTACACTTGGACCTTCTTTTTGCTAGGAGGTGTGCCAATCCCCAAATGGCAAATTCATAAACCCCATAGTTCTGTTTGGTTTCATTGCTTGAAAATTCAATTGATGAATTAAAAGAGAAGTATACACTTAATTATCATGTCATTATGAGAAATTAGATAACTATATAGGGGATCAACACACAGAAGAAAATATTCTGTTAGGGCTATTCAGATGTAAAAAAATTCAAATGATAATTATCTTTGATACAGAGAAGAAATTGGGGCTTAATCAATAATGCATAAAATAAGCCACAATTAACAAAGAACTGAATTTTTGGATGAACAGTTACTGGCAGTAGTTGACATGGAGTGAAGAAGGCATATAAAAATGGGCAAAATACAGTTAATAACTGGACACATCCCTATGGATGAGGGCTTTCAGCTGGAACAGAGCAGAGATCTTTGAAAGAATAGCATTTGTGATAAATGGTATCTTACAGTATTTTAAAATAGATATGTGGTATGTTCATAAGCCAAACATTTAAATATACAGCTAACAGGTCTGTATGAGACTGTATATTATGGTATTTCATAATATGGCCCAAGAGTATGAGGAAATGAAGGTCTTTTGTCATTACTGAGGTGCATATTGCTCACATAGTTATATTAACTTTTTCTAAGTGCCCGTTTTTGCCCTTGGTGGTTCAGTCTAAAACAGCCTTGTATCACTAAAAATCCACAAAACCCTTAATTTTGGTAAAGGCACATCCCATATTTCATCTTTTATAAAACTTCAGCTCAGTGTCCTTCATGTACAGAATGCAACCATTAGACAATAACTAGATTTTCTGATCTCAGAATTATTCTTGCCACCGATTCTTCATTTTGTTTTACATGTTTTTGGCCAAGTTCTTCTGCCTATCTGGCATGAATTAAAGAACTGAAAAAATGCAAACAAAAATATATTTCTGATTTTATACTTATTCAGCCTGCACATTTACATATTACCCAATTATTATGCTGCATTTTATTAATTTAAAGAACAGTCACAAATTAATGTCAAATTCTAAGAGGAGAGAATAACGAGAGCAACACTTTTGAAAGGGGAAGCATCAGCTCGGTTCGTTCAGAGTACCTAAGTTCAAAGTGGGGTGACAAGCAGAGAAGCTTGAGAGGTGAGAAGAGGCCAGCCAGTTTGGAAAAGACCTCCCATGACGTGCCAAGGATGTGCTGTTGTGTGATCACTGGAAAGATCAGCCACCCATAGCTCTGGGAAGAACTACGGTAATTCCTCAGTCACTAATGAACAAAAAATATCAAAATGTATTGCATATAGTAAAGTGTAACTATTCTTTTGTGAAACTTCAGTTTCAGTTTTACACCCTCATGCACACAGATATATACATACACACGCACACATACGTGCGTGTGTGCGTGCGTAGTAAAATGTTGCAACTAAATCATATTTCTTACAGTGGGTAGCAGACAGGTGGGTCCTTAGTGTTTGTGGAGCCCAAGGCAAACGAGCAAAGAGAGGCCTACATGCCGTAACTCCAAATATGTAACAATTATAAATCAAGCTAACAAACTGTCAAATAAAAATATGTCCTACTATCTTCCTTGAAATAATACCTTCACACTGGCTTTTAGGCCAGAATGAATAATTCTCAGACTCCTTGAAGTTCCACACCAGAACTTAGTTACCCAGATATGGCCCTGGACTGTAGCCTGCTCTCCTTCTCTTCTCGGCCTCAGCTCCTTCCAGAATACCAGTCTGCTTCACCTGTATATATGTGGATACCTCAGTCAGCACTTTCAAACTCCGTGGGACCCAAAAAACAGGTATCCCTTGGTCTCTTCTTAGGTCCAGGGATGGGCGCACTGGAGGGCGGGCAGGGACAGATGTTGCTCCTAGGAACAAGCTCATAAAGGCCCTGAAGGCTAAGGTCTGTTTGGTCAGAAAGTCTGGGCTGCCAGGAGCTTGGCATGTGGTCAAAAAGGGGTGCTGGTGTGGCTCACACCTGTGCAGTTTCCCCTGGTCCCATGGACTCTTCATCCTTAGGGAGAGGCACAGAGGGCCAGAGATAGACCTGCTAAATTGTGGACCCCTCTTGCCCAGGTTTAAAAGCCATACTCATAGTAGTTAAAATTTTTAAATGCTACTGCCTTGGAGCATCTGTTCAGAGTAAAAAAATATAATAGAGATTTTTGGGAAAAAAAGTAAGGAATTAAAAAACAATCATACTCAAGTAGAATAAAACAATCAACTCTAGACAAATAAATATGTGTAATTATGAAAGACTAAAAGATCAGAAAAAAATAAGGTTGAATTAGAATGAATTTTCAAAAATCAATAATAACACCTAGAGAAAGCATCCTGGCATGAAGGAACATGACAGTACAAAGGAGGTGAGAACACCGGGGTTCTCGTCCTGCTCTGGACAAATAAGTCATTTAGTTTTTCTAAGTAGGCATCAATTTCATTGTCTGTAAAATTAAGAAAAGGAAAAAAAGTCTCTATCTGCTTCTGAAGTATTATATGTGAAAAAATGATAAATGGACATAAAATTGTAGTGCAAATGATTTTTTTAAAAGTATCTAATCAAGATGCTTCCATGTTTAAAACACTTCTATGTTTTCCCATTGCTCTGAAAATAAAATTGGACTCCTTAATACAGCCGACAAGAACTTAAATGATCTGGCCCCTGCTCAGTGCCCCTGTGTGGCCTGTCTCCTGCTTCTCCCTCTCCTGACAGCTAGACTACATTACCCTGCCATCCTTTCTTCCCAAGAATGTGCCAAGAAGCTCTTTCCCACTGTCGGTGCATTTGCACTTAGTGTTCCCTTTGTTTCAAAAACTCTAAGCTTTTCCATTAACTCTCTGTATTCTTTTGGGTTCCGGTTCAAACTCCACCTCCTGAAAAGCTCTTCAGTGCCATGTCTACCTATCCTCCCCACCCACCTCACACCTGACCTTTGATCACACTCACTCCCTTTTACATGTATGTGCTTATTGTCTGTGCCCTCATCTGCCCTATTCATTAGCGTCCCAACCACCCAGAACAGGACAAATTTCCCAGCACTTCAGTAAGGTCACTGCTAAATATTTATTGAAAAATGAATGACCATGAGAACACAGTATTAATAAATATTATAACCATACTGTTTATTGCTTGTAATCAATGTGTCAAGAATTTTGTCATTCATAGTCAGTGTTTCTATTCTTTACAAGGAAGCTACCAGTTAGGCATGACTATTTACCTGTAACTGATACTCAGGGAAGTTACAGAGTAAGGACACCCAGGTAGTTATTGGCAGAGTTGGGATTTGAATCCAGGTCTACTGACTTCAAACAAGTCACTGTTCCACACTGTCTCTCTGACACTTCCTGTCACAATTAATGTATCTCTCCTTTAAACTCTAGTATCATTTTTGATACCACTTTATTCATAATGTTTTGCAATATTAATTTGGGCAGATTATTTTCACTGCATATTATTTTCACTCCTGCAAATTTTACAGGGAATGTCTTCTGAATCTCAACCACTGTCTAACATACTACTTACTCACATTACTTAGCAAACATTTGCAGCTGGAAAAAATAACTGGAAGTACAGAATATATGAGCCAGGAGCATTACTATCTCTTTTACAAGAGAAGCATGCTTATTAAAATTTATTTTTCACAAGTTAACTCCTCTCTGGAAAGCAGCAGGAAGAAAGTTATGGATCCTAGCCCTGAACTTTTAATGAGGTAAAATTTAGTATTCTGAAATTTTTTTTATTATCCCATGGATAATTATGTTCTTCTAGAACACCTGATTAAATCCATGGCACACAGAAACAAAATTGTTTCAGTTAAGCTTATTTTTTTCTTTTCATTTTTGTTTTCAAAATGTTGGTAGTAATTACACAACTTTTCTATGAGTAGTAGGCCTGTTTCCGAGTGTGCTTTTATGAGACTATTTTTATCAACTATTTTGTCAACAGAGTTTTCAAGCCACTGCCGTAAAACCTCTCCTGTTGGCTAATAACCCACCCTGACTATGTAATTTAAGTAACTTTATTTTTGCGGTACGTGGGCCTCTCACTGTTGTGGCCTCTCCCGTTGCTGAGCACAGGCTCCGGACGCGCAGGCTCAGCGGCCATGGCTCACGGGCTCAGCCGCTCCGCGGCACGTGGGATCTTCCCAGACCGGGGCACGAACCCGCGTCCCCTGCATCGGCAGGCGGACTCTCAACCACTGCGCCACCAGGGAAGCCCTCTAGTATCATTTTTGACACCACTTTATTCATAATGTTTTGCAATATTAATTTGGGCAGATTATTTTCACTGCATATTATTTTCACTCCTGCAAATTTTACAGGGAATGTCTTCTGAATCTCAACCACTGTCTAACATACTACTTACTCACATTACTTAGCAAACATTTGCAGCTGGAAAAAATAACTGGAAGTACAGAATATATGAGCCAGGAGCATTACTATCTCTTTTACAAGAGAAGCATGCTTATTAAAATTTATTTTTCACAAGTTAACTCCTCTCTGGAAAGCAGCAGGAAGAAAGTTATGGATCCTAGCCCTGAACTTTTAATGAGGTAAAATTTAGTATTCTGAAATTTTTTTTATTATCCCATGGATAATTATGTTCTTCTAGAACACCTGATTAAATCCATGGCACACAGAAACAAAATTGTTTCAGTTAAGCTTATTTTTTTCTTTTCATTTTTGTTTTCAAAATGTTGGTAGTAATTACACAACTTTTCTATGAGTAGTAGGCCTGTTTCAGAGTGTGCTTTTATGAGACTATTTTTATCAACTATTTTGTCAACAGAGTTTTCAAGCCACTGCCGTAAAACCTCTCCTGTTGGCTAATAACCCACCCTGACTATGTAATTTAACTTTACTGCCCTAAACAAAGGGCGATCCTTGTGACTAGGATTTGCAAGTCATTTTCTGACAGCTCCACAGCACCTGACAATAGTTTCATGTTTCCTCCCCAACAACCCCTTTGCAGTTTGTACACTAATACTACAGTCATCCTATGCTGATAACCTTCGCTACATAGACACTCCCCAAAATAATATTCTCTTTTCCTTTGTTTTAATATACCTTTTAAACACTTGTTACTGAAAAATTAAGTGTTAGGATTTAAATTACAATCCTATAACACTTGTTATTCAATGGTATTAACATACCTTAAATAATCCTGTTAAAGGGGATCATTTCAAAAAGATGATTTATAATGTTCAGGTGCATAATTTAGCAGTATTTATAAAGGGATGATAAAAATAATAATTAGGATATTATTTCAGCTTTTATCAAAAAATGTCAGCAGTTAGAAGATGAATAAATTCTAGAGATCTAATGTACAGCATGGTGACCACAGTTAATATTGTATAATTGAAAGTTGGTAAGAAAGTAAATCTTAAATGTTCTCACCACACACACACACACACACACACACACACACACACACGGTGATGAACTAATCTTATCATGATAATCATTTTACAATATATATTTATACAAAATCATCACACTGTATACCTTAACTTTACACAATTTGTAGAGCAAACCATCACATTGCACACCTGAAACTTATATAATCTTATATGTCAGTTATATCTCAATAAAGTTGAAAACAAAGGAAATATCAGGCAAAGAAATATGATATAAATAAAACTTTTAAAGTGCTTTCTTGAATCATCTAAGGAGTAATATGAATTAAAGCACAGTTTATTTATTTTTAAAATTAAAAAAATATATGACATATACTTTAGGATTACATTGCAGGACAGGGGCATGATATTTTTAAAAAGACCAGTATATCATTATTTCAAAGCATTTGGAAATCACTCTTCCTACAATTCTGGGAAATTAAAAAAAAGTATGCCGATAATTACACTGTTTAAAAATCTTTAGTTACATCTATAAAAAAGTGTGAGTGAGTTAGCAATGGCACAGAATTTCTCTTCCACACTGGCTGAAATGCCTTCACCAAGAACTGGAAGGCAAAGAAAGTTGACAAGTACTTTAAGTCTTCAAATACTCAGAAACCTCCACGTATATACCACTATCTGTTGAGTCCAACAGAGACAAACATCATTTATTCACAGGTCCTCATCCTAATACTGTAATCAGTTTCTGAAAATTAATCTGACATGAATTGTCTTATATTCTATAATGCCTAAATATTTAGGGGTTATATCTTAAAAAAAATAATATTTGAACAAAACTACATGCATGAGTACACCACTCCCCAGAAGTACTAGAGGAATGCTTTAAGCACCAAATGGTTTGTTATCGAATAGACAAGATCTTAAGTTCTTTATGCCTTTGAAAGCATATTTCTTTAATTTTCGTCCAGATAAGCATAATATGGCATCACTATATTTTGAAGACTTCTAAGAAAAAGACTAGATGACCATAAAGTCCATTTTCATACTCAAACCAATGTCATTCTGTAATTCTCTGAGGAAAGGTATAGCACTGGATTACTGATGACATAATTAAAATGAAACAGTAATAGTAAAATGACATGTTAGTTTCCCAAACTGAGGATTGTGTGCAAATGCCCTATTCTAAAGAGCTTGGTGGTTTATTTACTGAATTAATGTCAGTTTACTTATCTGAAGAAAAGAGAAATAAGTTTTATTCAAATTTGAAATATAGCTCATGAAATCTAGCTGTCAGATTGTAGCTTATTGTTAATACCTATCTTAAGATTTCTATAAAATACATTGATAAAGGCTAAAATAGTAAAGCCTTTAATGAAGAGTTGTTTGCTTCTCAGCCACCAGAATTGATGGCGGTCTCAGGAAATGTCTGGTTTACTTGGCTTCTTTTGCTTTCACAGTTGAAGGAGGAAACATAAGAAGCCCCTCCATTTGTTTCAACTGGATAAATGAGGAAGTGCTCAATTTATTATGATAAGAAGTCTAGTGCTATTTGTTTTGTGGTACAGTCACTTGCTTCTTAATCGCTATGTTTTAAAACCTCCTGATATTCACAATGACACCAATTTAGCTACCTGATTTATGAGGTCTTGATGATTAAGGAGCTCAAGCATCCAGGGCTATAACTTGCAAATATCCAGGAGATGGTCTAAGTCTCATGCACAGGATGTGCAAATGCCTATGTAATCTTAATCTGATTCCAGACCTACCAGCAACTGACCTTCTTTCTCTTGTGCTGGGAACAAGTGGTTCAGCACAGAAAAGCGCCAAACAGATTGTTGGTTTCCTTGGCCTGGGTCTATGCCCCACCCGAAAGGAAAATCAATTTCTTCTAAAAAACAGTAAAAGTCTAATGACTTCAGATATCTTTCAATGTAAATTTTCATCAACTGGAGTACTGCTGTAGTCTTATCAAACACATAGAAAATAAGTCAAATAAGATATTATAAAAAAGTTTTTGCAGTGATAAGCCACAGATTAGTCACGAATTGTACATAATATCGCTTATAAATCAAAATTATTGTTACTGTATTTTAAACAGTCCTGGATATAGATTAATATATCTATAGAGATATATAGATATATTTAGATACTTATTCAATTATAGATATGTTCAAACAGATATGTAATTAAATTCTTTTTAAGAGAATCAAGTTAATAGCAAGTAATGAGAAATTCAAATATATATATGTGCATAAATCCACACATATATTATTTTTGAAAGAATCAAATTAGGAGCAATTAATGATAAAGGAAATAATAATGCACTTTTGATCAACAAGTCAAAACACAGTAATGTTTATTACATGAATTACACAAATACTTCATACTCCTGTCAAACGATACAGCAAGTAAACACTTCCACATAAGAGCATGTCATATGTGTCATACCTTTTCATGGACTTTCTGGCCAGGTTCCATCCCTTCAAGATGTTCTGACTCTGTGGATCCCTCACTTGATGCCATTTTTCTTTGTATATGAACATTTTGTTCACGCAAGGCAACAATCTGCAAAATAAAAGCACTATGCCTTTAAAATCTAGAATAGAGCATGAAGTATAAGAAAACTGAGTTTACTTGAATGTGGCTAAGTAATGAATACAAACAAATAGAAAATAAACATTAAATTTTACTCATATTATTAGTTCAAGAATATTTCTAAAATTTAAGCTAGCATTTCGAATAATATTTATAATATTTATAGGAATGTGAAATTAAGAAAATATTTTCTAGTTGGAAAATGTATCTATCTAGCTTGAGATGTTTTTAAATCAGTGGCATGATACATGTGTTATTAATTCAGAAATTACTTTTTAATTTAACTTATGAAATGTAATAAAATTTGTATTAGTCTGAATTTTTAAAGCATGAAAGAAAGATAAATCAGAAAATTGACAACTAAAAACGAATTATGAGCACATTCATCTTCCCTAAGAGACAGCATATCTGCAATTTTAAAACAAGCAAATAAAGAAGCTAGACTTAAACAATTTGTGCTACTATCATGAGCATTTAAAATTAAATTGGTCTCATTGCCATTATTTTAACAGCCATTATTTTAGTACTTCTAGTCCAAATATAGTTAATTTACAGAAAAAAAATTCTCAGAAGGCAATTAATTCTTGCAAAATTTTAGCTCAGATTTATACACATGATACTTTGAACTTAGATTCTCAGATAGTTGTAGTTTAAGTGATCTTAATAATATACAGAGTGGAAAATCACATCCTAGCATTTTAAAAATATATTTGCTATTTATACATATTATTTCGAAAATATTTTACATTATATTAATACCATAAATTATTTGTTTCTTGGCAAGTTTTATTATAGTATCAACTCAGATATTGAGTCAGTATTGGTTCTAGGGGAAATCAATGTCCATAGTATTTAGCACATATTAAGCATATAAGTTTAATATGATTCAATATCTATTGAATTTTATATTTAATACTTATATTAAATAAATATTGAATCATATTAAAATTATATGTTGAAATTATGAGACCAACGTGTCACACAGACAAAGAATTATCAAGTAAACAAAAGACATCGAGAGATTGGGTATGTGTCCTGCTGCCTGCCATTGCTGCCCACATGCCAATGATATATTCATGAGAAAAAGTGATTTTGCATATGACCTCCAGCAATTCAACACATAACTTATCATTTCTTAAGGGCATATCACCACATAATGAAGAACAACTCTGTAAAAGCTCTTCTCTCCTGTAGTACTGCAATCACCAAATAATTGGTTCCCTTACTCCCATTCTTGCCCATCTACAATCTATCATCCACAAAGCAGCCAGATTCATCTTTTAAACTTAAGTTATATTGTGTCACTCTTCAGCTTTCCAAAGAACCTCTCTGTTTTCCCAACTTGTTTAGCATAATTTTAAACTTCTTAACAAGGTCTGTAACACCCTACATGATCCCTTCTGCCACAATGGCCTCCTTTCTGTCCCTCAAACAAACCTGGCACTTTCTCACCCAGAACTGAGGAACTTGCTGATCTTCCTGCCTGAAGGATTTTTCCCCAGCTCAGACTACAGCTGACACAATCTCAGCTTTCAAAAGTCAGCTGAAAAACCTACTTCTCAGAGAAAGTGTACCTAGCCATTATACTTTTTACAATATATCTGTGTTTATTTTGGTGTGTATCTTACTCATTAAAAACTAATATTTTACTCCTTTATTTATTTACTCACTTTGCTTGTTTATTTAGCTAGCAGAAGTCCTAATGATATCTCATGGGAAAATAATTTTCAAAGGAATACATTATTGAAAACAACATTTTCATATGAAGCAGCACATCACATTAGTATGTGCAGGGATTTAATATAAATGTTAAATTAAATAATAAATGGATATAGAAAAACAAAGAATGTAAACCTAATTCATTCAGAAAAAACAAGAGATAAAGATTTACTGTGCTTGAGAATCATCAGACATTCCTCTCATGTTAGTTAGTGTAGAAGTGAATTACATCAAAGGAAAAACAAGAATGAAATAGTCCCTGGATATATCATTTTTATATTACATTCTTAACATCTTTCTCTTGCATAAAGCAATAATATTATAATCAATACATAATAAAACTTTATTATGAATTTTTAAATTAAAGTATTGTATGCTGACATTTCACTAAGATAACATCCATGACTTAACTTAAATATGTTAAGACAACAGTAACAATAAATTTGAAAATTCTATGCTTTTTCTTTCATTATTGAATTAGAAGTGAAGAGAGACCTTTTTAAAAAATATTTAAACATCAAACTTAACTCTCAGTTTACAGAATAACTTCAATTTGTTTAGTAGTTCAGATAAATATCAAATACACCATAGTGCCTAAAATAAAGCAGGCCATCTATAAAGATTTACTGAATGACTCAGTGAAATGATAAATTAATGACCTTAATTAGAAAAGTCAAAACACCAAATTCACATGGAAAACCTTGTGCAAATATGGTTGTGCCACTATATTAAAAGATTACAAACTTCCAGTTTTTCATAAAATATATACATGACAATTAATTCCAAGACAAACTTTTCAACCGCTAACATGCAAACTCTACTTTTTCTAAAAAATCAATCCTGCAAATTAGATTTTTGAAACTGGATAATTGATGCAGGATCCTCTTCATTCTCTATCATTCTAATATGATTATATTCTGTTCTATTTTTGCTCAATAACAAATTATCCTGGGTAGTTATGAAAGCAAAGCTTCAGCATCTGATTTTATTGTAGGTGTTAATAAGCTTGATTCTTCTTCCTTTCACACTGGGGAAAGTGAGAGGTTCTCTCCTGCGAATACAACTTTGGGGGTTGGGTCTGCTCTTCTGTGTGTTCAAAAGCGCCGAGAAGGTCACCTAGAAATCTGTAGCTGAAGGTAGCACAGGCCTCTTTAGGAAATTCTCCCAGCTGGCCTGACAAAGGAATGCAGTAGGTGGCTTCAGAAGTGGTTTACAAATATAGCAAGCAGAATGAAAGTGGCTGATAGCCTTAAAACATTCTCTGGGCTCTACTGACAGAAAACGCTGTTAAAGGGAGGGCTCAAGTGACTTGTCTAGAATAGTTAAGTAGGACTGGATCCCTCACTGTTAAACAGCATGACCTGTTACAAATAGGATGGCGTGGTGGTTAGGACAAATCACTTCTGGGGAGTCTCTGTTGCTTATTCAGTTGTGGCATAAATGCAACAATGCGCTGGAAACCCACTATGTGCCAAGAACTGTGTTGAAGTATTTTAATCTGCAAATTAGGTCTTATGATCCACATTTAACAAGTGATTAAACTGAGATAAAGAGAATTTAATGAGAACTAAGGAATCAAACAAAAGTCCTTATCTTTATACTTTGTACTATGTCGCATTGTCTCACATGGCTTTGCATTTGGGCTCTATTAAGTCAGGGGAAGTTAATGGTGGGTGAGGATGGGAAGGAAGCATTTCCTTTCCAAGCACTGCTACCCTCCCACCTTGGAATCCTTTGTACTTCATTGAAGTATGGACCCCTCCCTGGACAGATTCACATATAGGCAGAATTTTGCATGCATTTCCACACATACCAATCCACTGAGGCCCATGGAACACTGGTCAAGAGAAACTTTCTACAGTCATTTTAACTGATCAACCATGATCTGTCAAGTGTTTGTTGACATTTGTTTTAAAATGCCCAGAATTCATTCATATTCCTTTTGGTGACAACATCTTACATTTTCACTGGGGAATTTTCCTTCCCCACTCTAATCTTAGAGAGACTGTCAATCAGGGGGCCAGACTCATGGCCAATGGGTGGGCACATGATCTAAGCCAGGGCAGTTAGAACATTCCTTGAGAGAAATTTCTGGCAGAGATATGGGGGAAGAGTCTCCTTTCTACTATGGAACGTAAGCTGGTGGGACATGATCAGAGTTCTGTTTGCCATCAGTTCCTCCTCATAGAGAAGCAGGTAGAAAAGCTGGAGCCCTGATGAATTACTTCTGCTGCTGATTTTAGCCATAAATCAACTCTATCCCTGGCACTTCAGTAAAATAAGCCCAAAATTTCCCCTCTGTGCTCAATCTTGTTTGGATTCTTTTTCTGTCATTTGCAACTAAAAGTGTCTTTGCACTTATTTGGGAGGTGGAAATGTGCCCTTCTGGCCAACCTGAGCCAGGTACTTCCCAGACACCTCTCCTGATCCTGGAGGTCCATATGTTACAGAGATTTGGGGTGTGTTTATTTAAAAAAAGACGCATGCAACCCATGGAGGTGGGGTGGAATTTGGGGATCAACCATTAACAAGTTCACATCTGATATTACTCAGCCATAAAAGAAGAACGAAATAATGCCATTTGCAGCAACATGGATGGACCTAGAGATTGTCATACTGAGTGAAGCTAGTCAGACAGAGAAAGAGAAATATCGTATGATATCGCTTATATGAGGACTCTAAAAAGAAACGATACAAATGAATGTATTTACAAAACAGAAACGGACTCACAGATTTAGAGACCGAACGAACTTACGGTTGCCGGGGGTTGGGGGCTGAAGGGTGGAAGGGATAGTTAGGGAGTCTGGGATGGATATGTACACACTACAATATTTAAAAAGGATAACCAAAAGAACCTACTGTATAGCACAGGGACCTCTGCTGAATGTTATGTGGCAGCCTGGATGGGAGGGGAGTCTGGGGGAGAATGGATACATGTATATATATGGCTGAGTAGCTTGGCTGTGCGCCTGAAACTATCAGAACATTGCTTATCTGCTATACTCCAATACAAAGTAAAAAGTTAATTTTTTTTTTTTAAACTGGGGCAAAAAAAAAAAAAAAGAGTTCTTTAGAAAAAAAGAACACATGAGGGTGTACCGGTACTCATTCAGGCTAGTCAAGGTGACAAGGAGGAGGAAAAAAAAAAAAGGAATAAGATAAAAGAATGACAGGTGACTCAAAAAGCTAACATACTTCAGCTAAAACTCTGGCATCTGTGTGATTCTTGCTGTCTGGCTTATTGCTTTGCCTTGACCCTTCTTCATGTTTCCTGATAGCTCATTAAGCTTCTGACAGCCTGACTCACTGCTTCTAGGCGCTCCCAAACCCATTATATTCCCAAGGCAGCCTTCCAAGTTTTTTTCTTTAAACCTTTGCCTCTGTCAGGTTGTTTTTGGCTCTTCTCAATCTCTGACAAGCTCTGAGCTCACACAGTGGACTACTGGTGGTCTTGGTGGCCAGTCTTCTAGTCAGGAAAATTCCCCAGCCCCCATCCCTTTTTCTACCAGACTATTTCAGGGTTCCTAGTATGTCTTGCAACAGACTCTCTTCTATCCTCTTTCTTTGAAAAACAGTTTTCCTTGATGACCTGGAGAGATTCATTCATTTCACATATATTCATTGATATTTCACTGATGATATATCAGGTATTAGGAAAATTAATAGGGGGAAAAGGCAAAGTTCTTTAATTCATTCTTGTTGGGTGAGACAAACTACAAACAAAAATAAGTGGAATACATTTTTAAATGGCGATAATTGCAAAGGGAAAATTAAAGCAAGGGAGGGATGCTATGAGGTGCAGTTTAATTAGGAATTAGGTGATTTCTGAGTATAGACCTGAAGATGAGAGGCAGGAAGCAATGTGGCTATCTGGGAGAAAAACTTTCCAGGCAGAGAGTTCAGAAAATGAAATTCATTATTGAAAACAAAGGTTTGAGATTCATAAAAATGTTTTAGTGAGTTCTTCATATGATGTAAGATGTCCTCTTCAAAAGACAGCTAAAACATCACTGAAAGGTGACATCCTGGAAACTTCAGGTGTCAGGAAATGCACAGAAACATGTGATTCTTAAGAGAAATGTGATTTGGGAGAAAATAATAGAGTCTATTTCATATCTCTATATTGTCACATTTCTCAAGTGTTTAAAATGTATTTTTTTTCATATTTTGTTGCTCTTTATTTATTCCTAAACTTCCAAGTTTATCTGTGGGGTCATATCCCTTCAGCCTGAAGAACTTCCTTTAACTTTCTTTTACAGCAGGCCCACAGATGATAAATTCTCTTAGCCTTCATTGAGAATGTCTTTATTTTACTTTCATTCCTGAGGGATATTTTTTGCCAGATGTAGAGTTGTTGACAATTCTTTTCTTGAAGCACTTTATTTTTTTATTATTATTGTTATTTATTTATTTATTTTGGCTGTGTCACGTGGCATGCGGGATCTTAGCTCCCTGACCAGGGATCGAACCCATGCCCTCTGCTGTGGAAGCACAGAGTCCTAACCGCTGGACTGCCAGGGAAGTCCTTTGCAGCACTTAATTTTTTAAATTAATTAATTATATTTTTGGCTGCATTGGGTCTTTGTTGCTGAGCGCGGGCTTTCTCTAGTTGTGGCGAGCGGGGGCTACTCTTCATTGTGGTGTGCGGGCTTCTCATTGTGGTGGCTTCTCTTGTCGTGGAGCACGGGCTCTAGGCACGTGAGCTCAGTAGTTGTGGCTTGCAGGCTCTAGAGCACAGGTTCAGTGGTTGTGGTGCACGGGCTTAGTTGCTCCACGGCATGTGGGATCTTCCCGGACCAGGGCTCGAACCCGTGTCCCCTGCATTGGCAGGCGGATTCTTAACTACTGTGCCACCAGAGAAGTCCCTAAAATGTATTAATCTATTTATTCAACAAATATTCATTGATCATTGTTCTAAATATGAGACACCATTGGGGAAAAAAGCCCTTCTCTCAAAAAGCTTACATTCTAGTAAATGAAGGAAACAAAGAAAGAAGCAGTAAGGCAACAACAATAAAATAACAATCATTTAATGAGCTCTTACAATGTGCCAAAAACTGTGCTCAGCACATTATATAAATTTTTCTTCTTTACATCATTTCATCTATACTATCTTTTCTTCCAAGTTTAAGATTTCTTGAGAGCGGACCCTGAGACAAGTAATTTCACACAGTAGTTTATTTGGAAGGTGATTCCGAGAAGCATAGCATTCTTAAATATTCTTAAAAGGCCTAGGATGAGTCCTGGCCCTTCTAGGTGTTACTGGTTGTATGATTTTATACAAGTTTCTTAACCTCAAGTTCATGTTCCTCTGCTATAAAATGAGGGATAATAATACCTATGTTTTAGGGTGTTTGGACTGTAAAATACTTAATTGTATATGATGTACTGTAAGCATTTATAATGTAATAATTATCACCTTTATCTTCTTATTCATACTTCACGTTCTAGCTTATTGAAGGGTTTGCAGTTACACACACCCAAAATGCCATCTTGGCTGTGAGTTTTTATATTCATTTGGAACGCTCACGCACAGAGCTCCTAAAACCCTTGTAAATTCCTGACAACAGCACTCAGGGCATCTTTTTTTCTAATGGGGGATTCTGGGTGGGCTCCTGGATGGGGGCTCATCGCCAGAAGGATCAAGCTGTGATTTCAAGCTTGGAATTTTTAGCTCCATCCACCATTCTCCAGAGAGGAAACAGGGGCTGGAAATGAACTTAATGACTGATATGCCTATGTAATGAAGCCTTCATAAAATTCCCAAAAGTACAGGGGTTGGGGAGCTTCCAGGTTGGTGAACATATCCACATACTGGGAGGGTGATGTATCCCAACTCCATAGGGACAGAAGGTCCTGAACTCGGGACCCTCCTAGACCTCACTCTATGTATCTTTTCATCTGGTTGTTCATCTGTATCCTTTATCATACCCTTTAATAAACTGGTAAACGTAGGTTAGGTAAATGTTTTCCTGAGTTCTATGAGCTGCTCTAGCAAATTAATCAAACCCAAGGAGGGGTTAGTGGGAGTCTCTGATTTATACACATTCAGTCAGAAGCACAGATGACAATTTGGACTTGCAACTGGCATCTGAAGTAGGGTGGGAGTGGGACTGAGCCCTTAACCTGTAGGATCTGGTGCTACCTCCAGGTAGATAGTGTCAGAATTGAGTTAAACTATCGGACACTCTGTTGGTGTTGCAGTGAATTGTTTGGTAGGGGAAAAACTCCCGTATAGCTGGCGTTGGAAGCGCTGCGAGTGTAGCAGCAGTGTGAGCGGAAAGGAGAATCACAGAAGGTAGGACAGAGTTTTTCCTTACACACCCTTCCTCCTCCTTAACTCTTCTCAGTTATCTTTCAGGTCTTAGCTTATATGTCATGCACTGTGGGATGGGTGGCATCCCAGCGATTTAAGTTACATAATCCCTTAGCATTCTCCAATAACTCGTATCATACAAATTATCACTCGTTAACACAACTGGCTGTTAATTTTCTGACTGCCTATTTTGACGCTGAGTGCCTTGAGACCAGAAACTATATCTGATTGATTATTTATTCCCAGTTCTTAGTAAACTCTGACAAGTAGAAAGCACTCTAGAAATATTTATGGAGTACTGAATGACAGCAGACTGTATGAATGGAAAAGTCCTATAGGGAGTTGGAAAAATTGGATGGAAAAATACTTGAGAATGTATACGTGGAGAAGCAAATTAGTTATCCACATAAAAGACCATATGAACTTGAAGTCTTTCCTAAAGTTCATATTACATGATTCAAGGTTAAAAAGGAGCCCTGGGCATGGAAGAGCTCACTGGGGAAATACAGAAAGAAAAGAACAAGAAATATTGACATAGCCTTGTAGGATATTCACAACTCTCAGTGTGAGGAGGTGATGTAGAAGGCACAGACAACTGTAAAGGAGGATAGGGATAGGACCATGGAAGGGCAGCTCAAAGAAAGTCTACAAGAGATACTCTATAAATATAAAGTAATAGGCAATTTCATTGTGTCTTAAAATATTAAAAAAAACACTTACAAGTGTATTGTAGCCTAGGTAATATGATTGAGGTGCACTGAAGTACACACTGTGTTTATATGCTTTAGACTTAGGACAGACTGACATTAGATGGAAAGTGGAATTCCAAGGGTATCCAGAAACTTGTTTCTGCCAACAAAATTCTTAAAGTGGAAACAGAAAAGCAATGTAAATTAATTTAATTTTCACTTTTTTCCTCTTCCTCATCTTTTTGAAAATGTCAATGTACGAGACATTTCCCTGAAGTTGGATAAGGAAGGAAGACAAATAAGGAATAGGAGTTTAGAAATTAAATGTATAATTAAGAACTGCTAGCAATAATAATAGCTGCTATATGTTGAACATCAATTATGTGTCACATACACGCAAAGCAATTTACATACATTATTTCATTTAATCTTCCCAGTAACCTTATAAACTGGGTATTATTATTTTTATTTTATAAGTAAGGGAACTAACATAAAGGGCATAAATAATATACTTGAGGTCATACAGAAAAAGATACGACAAAGGTTTCCAATCCAGGTATGATACCTTCAAAATGGATGGTTTTTAAGCATTATGCCAAAATGCCTTTTGAAAATTAATGAAATGATTCACTGCATACACAATCCAAATATTTATCTAGGTCAGGACTACAGTTCTGTGGTCTGATAGCAGGGGAATTTATCTGCCCTGATTTGGCAAAACAATTTAGACACATAAGATGTCTTCAATTATTTTTAGGAATAGAAATCATGCTGTTTACATTATTTATCATTTTTATTTATAATTCTTTTGTGGCACAGGCATTCCAGTTTACCTTGAAAATTTCCCAGCTACTTTTTAAAATAAATCATGTCTACCATACTCATGCTAATTCTCCAGGGATCTTCATTCTGATGTTTTTAAATTCATATTTGCCTTTACGTATTTAACAACAACTTCCAGACAGTGCCCACATCTAATTAACAAAGATTCTTTTCATCTATTTTTATCCCAAACTCAATTAACAATTCCAAGAGTGAGAGTTACAGAATTCTCACTACACCAACACATAATTTGCTTCTACACAGATAACTTATTCTAATTTAGCTGAATTCCAGGCTTAGATTACACTGAGGTTGCAACATGAAAAAAACAAAGACAAAGCAACTAGTAGAACAGAAAGGATTTACAATTTACACTTAAGCAACTCAACTCTCCAGACACAATAGTTTGGATTTGTGTTGTTATATATTAATTGGGAAACCAAAAAGATTGAGACACTTATTCAAACAGAACTAAGGATACTAAGGCAATAGCCTTTTCACTTTCCAGCTCTGGCTTTTGGACGTAAGATTTATGAGCATCACTGAAGCATATTAAAACCAGTGAAAAGCAACTTCATGTATTCCAATGCAGTTTGATCAGCTCATGTGTAACATTAACTTCCATTGTTTTTCAGTGAGAATGGATAGACTGAAAACCTGTGAAACGTAACTGATCCAATGAACAATCAAATCGTCTTGAGATGGGAATCAGAGGTTTGTATTGTGAGGATCAACCGCTTGTCAAGTTTAAAAAATAGTTATTTAATTAATGATTTAAAGAATGAATCCATTTATCCTAATGAATGACCAGGTAGCTTGGAGGTGGGAAGTATAGTTTAATTTGGTGGTTGCTTAGAATTTTTACCACTATACTATTCAGTCAATAAATAATTATTGAATTAATTAGAACATACTGCATACTTTTATTTTTAACCTCCTCCACTCTGGCTGACCAGCCTTTCCAATTCCCATTAGATGAACTGACTGGATATTAAAATTTAAAAGCACATCACCAGTAAGTTTCTGGTGATGCTTTGATGAAAAAGATAGTACACAAACAGTACATGCAATTTGGCTATTTCCAAATTTTACATCTGCTTATATCTAAAAACATAAGGATACCTTGTATGACTACGGAATCTAAGCTTATTTAGTTTTTAATGATGAAAAAATTCTTTTCAGATAATATTAAAGATTTTTAAGACCATTCTTAAAACAGTAACTGTCATGCAAAACTGTTATTTTTAGTTTTACGTTTAAGACAATGGTTGAAAGAACAATAACATTTCAAATGTTTCCTTAGATAGATTTGTTCTTACAGTGAATGATTAAGATTTCTATTTCCAACGTTAACTATAACATTCAACGATAGTAATTTCAACAATAGCTGTATTTTAGTATAGTTATTGATATGTAATTCTGATCTAAATTACAACTCTCTATCAAACTATCTCTATCCTTTTCATCTAATTGGTATTTCAGTCATTACATTTTTCTGATACTTGGTTACTCTTTATTTTTATTTATTTCCACTATTCAAATAATTCTTTAATATTTAAAACGATAATAAAATCAAACGCTGGCATTATCATTAGAAGCATATAAATGCATTAGAAGCATATAAACAAAACAACTTAAATTGGACAGTATTAGTGGACTTTGTTAAGGCACAGTACTGCTATTGTAGTAGAGTAGCAGCTAAGAATGGCATTAGATGAAAGAATAGTAATAAAAATGGCCAAGGAGGCTGTTAGTGTGGTAAAGTAGAGGAATTAATCCAGAGGACAAAAGCAAAAGAGAAGTCCTGAAGAGTTTTCCCTAAGTGTCAATAATAGAAAAACACACACTGAACACATTTTATTTTTCACTGCAAGAAAGCAAGCCTCAGTTGAAAATATAAATAAGCAAATAAATACATGAGGAGGGGTGGAAAATATTCATTGATGTAAACAAATGACACTGAGAAGTGCAACACCACATGTAAACAACTGCAATAATTCAGTGCTGAGTGCTGAGAATGGTGGCAGCAATTCAGTTGAAAGTTTTGAATGTCATGGAAAAAGTATATTGCAGTCTCCATCACCCTGGAAGATGCCATTGCTAATAACTTCCCTCCCTAAAGAAGACAGCAGAATCCTAATTAAAAAATAGTTTAATTAAAAAAGGAGGCCATTAGATTGAGGTGGCGCTAATGCCAAAGCGACCTACAGAAGCAAACCAAAATCTAAGCCTGTGACGTCTCAAGATTACACGACCAAACGCTTAGGATAACCGATCACAAACAGCCAGTTAGGATTTAAGCTACAGCCAATCAAATAATTTCTCTTCTTTGCTCCTGCACTATTTCTGAGGGTTTCCCCTGGCTCCTATGGTGGAGCACTCCTGACCACTTCTGGTTTGGCATTGCTCGATTTGATTTGATTTTTTCAAATAAACTCTTACAAAATTTTAATATGCCTCAGTTTATCTTTTAACACTTGTCTCAGAATGAAAAGAGCAAATAGGACTTACTATAGGTATTGATTATGATAAAGTACTTCTTGACATGGAACAAAGGCTTACTTCTTCGTTTTCCCCACAGTCACTACCACTAGGTCCCTTACTCTCTAAAGTCAGAAGTATCAAAATATGCTAATTTGGTTTGGGCTTCAGCTAAAGGCAGAGGGACAACTGACTACATATATCCCTTCTCCTCCAAATAAACAAAAAAGAAAAGCAAAATGAGGAGACCGAGTTATGCTGAGAAGAGGGTCACAGCAAACTGAATAGTCCATTGAGAACTTACGTCTATAGAGTAGCAGGTATGCTCTGTGACTAAGAGTCTGTCTTCAAAAGTCTCAGTATTTTCTCTTTTATGAATTATGCTGATATGAATAAAAGTTTCTTCTTTAGTTATTTCATGTATACAAGGTAGTATTAAATTCATCAAGCAAATACTGATTATTAAATTAATAAAGGTAGGTATAGATAATATTAATCACATCTCTGTCATCTGTTTATTCAACTGCAGTCCATCTGTTGTCAGGGAATTTGGGATGTTTTAGAATGAACATTCTGTTTTAGTAATCCAAAGGTGCTATATTTCCATCAACATATATTTGAATCCTTTAAAACATCACATTAAAATTCATCTCTGTGATCTGAGTACTAACCAGGCTTGGACCCTGCTTAGCTGCAGAGATCAGAAAAGATATCTGGTGCATTCTGGGGGTTGGGGGCAGGGGAGAATGGGGAGTTGTTGCTCAATGGATATAAAGTTTCAGCTATGCAAGATGAATCAGTTCTAGAGATCTGCTGTACAACATAGTGCCTATAGTTAACAATATGGTATTGTGTACTTCAACATATGTTAGGAGATGTTGAAATAACTTTCTAGGTCCGAGATGGACCCACATCAGCAAACCAGACCTTAGGTAACTTAGGTAACTCTGTCCTTGTAAATGCTCTTCATGACCAGAAAAGCAGCATATCCAGTCAGTCAACTCCAAACACCAAGCCAACTCTGGGCCTTCCCACCCATAACAAGGTGAACAGTGTGGGCCCAGACAATCAGATATTTTCTATTTTTCTCTTCCTTGTTCTTTATTCTCTATCTTATAAAAGCTTCTTGCCTTCCATCCCATTTTGTAGTTTTCTGAAAAGAGACTGTCTACTTCACAACGTGTTAAATAAAGCTGGTTTGTATCACCTAAATTGTTTTCTTTCAATAATTTTTTTTTTTTTTTTTTTTGCGGTATACGGACCTCTCACTGTTGTGGCCTCTCCCGTTGTGGAGCACAGGCTCCGGACGCGCAGGCTCAGTGGCCATGGCTCACAGGCCCAGCCACTCGGCGGCATGTGGGATCTTCCCGGACCTGGGCACGAACCTGTGTCCCCTGCATCGGCAGGCGGACTCTCAACCACTGCGCCACCGGGGAAGCCCTCAATAATTTTTTAATGGAGGATAGATCTAATCTAAGTGTTCTTATGACAAAAACAAAAACAAAAGCAAAACAAAACCAACAAAAGAACACAAGGACCTTTTTTGGAGGTGATATATATGTTTATTACTTTGACTGTGGTGATGGCATCATGAATGTATGCATATGTCCAAGCTCATCAAAATGTATACTTGTACAAAATGTACATTTTTTGTATATTAATTATACCTCAATAATGCTTAAAAAATCAAAATGGCCAACAAGCCTATGAAAAAAATAAAATAAATGTCTTTGGAGATGGACTATACTATTCTTTCAGCACCATGAAATTTGACCTCCTCAGCCAGGCAGGGCTAATACTGTAAGTACATGGTTGAGGTTTGTTGTTGTTGTTTTCCTCCAATCAGGGCAGAAGTGACAAAATTATAGGCTGTGTCCTGGAACAATTCCTTTTATCTCTGTTATGCTAAGGAAAAGAGTCTTAAGGGAAAGAAAAGCATTTCAAAGTGCTTGAAAGTACTTGAGAAAATGTAGAAGGCAGAAACAATATCCATTAGTCATCCTTGCTTATAAAAAAGCAAGCCAGGGCAATAAAAAGGCTTCATCCACTGAGTTCCTTCCTTAGAAATCACAAAAGCAGCATACTAAACCCATTATTCTGAACAATTCTTTTTAAAGTAATCCATTTGCTTGGGTTCTAAAGGTAGTAATCTTGCGTTATATTCGTTTGCACGCATTACAATTTTATTTTTAATTGATTTTTAAATGTATACATATTATAAAATGCCAGAATGGGAAGGGTCCACAACTTATGTGGCCTTTATCCCTTATTTTTATGGGTGAAGAAAATGAAGTTTACAGAGAATGAATGGTAAGCCTCTTCCCATCCCCAGTAAATTGTCACCTGGTCAGTCCCACGGTGGACACACACTCCACCTCTCCAGATCTCAGTTCAATCATCTTATTAAAATGGAGTCGAACAGTATCATGGCTAAAAAGATCAACGTCAACATCAATAACAATAATATTTACTGAAAGATACTTCGTGCCAAGCACTTTTAAGCACTCTACATGTGTCACCTACAAACTGACACTTGCCATCGACACTTGCCATCTACCTCTACGAAGATTAAATTATGAACCACTGAAGCTGCTGACCTTCAACACCCCGTGAAAGGAGTTCAGGGTGGAGATCAAGAATGAGGCACTCTGTGCTCTGGGAAAAACTGGCAGAACAGGTCTTCAGATCGTTAGATATTTTCAGGAGAAGATTTTATGAGCCCAATTCTTGTACCTCCTCATATTTAGAAAAGCACTAAAATCCTTCATGGTGATATCTACTCCTCGTGACTAGCAGTAACCTTCATGAAACTAGCAGAAAACTTCTGTAAAAAATATGTACTTGATTGCAGGTACTCCCCCTTCACCAAAATCACATATATATTGACCTTCCCGCCTACCTCTTCGGAGCAGTTTCTTAGAGCTATCTGAAATGCTATCTCCTGGGCTATAGTCCTCATTTTGCCTCAACTAAAACCTAACTCACAACTCTCACCTTGTGCATTTTTTTCAGTCGACAGTGTATTAACTCATTTAACCCTTACAACAACCTGATGAGGTAAATTCTATTAGAGTTGAGGTAATTGACGCAAAGAGGTTATAAGGAAATCGCCTGTAGTCACAGAGCTAGCAAAGAGCAGAACCATTTAGGGGGAAAGTAAATACCCAGGTGTGGTGGTTACAGCTCCTGTTTGGAGTATGCTTACTCCTTTCCTTTCTTGTCATCAGCCAGGGCAGAATATATTCACAGCACCCAATTGAATAGTCTAGATAGAATGATGGTTTTGTACTTGCCACTTTCTCTCCACTTGCCCACACTAACTTCTAACTGCTTCTTACTATCCACTTCTCATAGAACATTGCATATTTTTGTCTCCTTCTTTCTACCATGATACATATCTCACTGTGTTGTAATCTGCCGTTTATGGATTCTATGTCCTATATTTATGTTATATTTAGATCAAGATTCTTATTAACAGTTCAACATCATCGTGATGCTTCCTTAAAATGCAGATTTCATTAAAATGGAATCTGCGTTTTAATATTCTTCCAGGTGACCATTATACACCCTTCAGTTTGAGGACCAATGCATGTGAAGTCTTCAAGTACAGAGAATTTTTTTCTTGCTATTGCTGTACCGCAGGTAGAGGCAGCAGCCCCGTGAAAGGCTGCTGAAGGCTGTGACAGAGTAAGCCTCTAGGACATGACCTAAGTGATCATGTAGTGCAGGGGTGGCCAACTACATCCTCCAGGCTGCCTATTTTTGTCAGGCCCACAAGATAAAAAAGGTTTTCACATTCTGAATGGTTGAAAAAAATCAAAAGAGGATAATACTTTGTGATACATAAAAGTTAAAAGAAATTCAATTTCCATTGCTCATAAATAGGTTTTTACTGGAACAGGGCCAAGCTCGTTTATTTACATAATTGTCTGATTGCTTTTGCTCTATAATGGTAGAGTAGTTGTGGTAAAGAGCTTCTAGCCCACAGAGCCTAAAGTATTTACTAGCTGGCCCTTTAAAGAAGTCTGCTGATCCCTGGTATAGTGGCCCACGTCCATCTTTTTCTTTATAAACTGTTCAAATGGACTCAGTGAAAGGCAGAATTATAACTCTACTTCCTGATTTTTAGACTTATTCTCTCTATTCACTTTCATACATTATTTCCAATTTCACTTAAATAAGTAGAAACATAGAATAAATTATCCCTGAAATGCAATTACCTGATGAAGTGGATATGTTTTTTTCACATGCTCTTTGCTAAACTCATGTCTGAATAAGAATGTTTTAGATGGCATTGGTTAATACTACAAAAGTAAGAACTGAGAGAACACAGAAAAAACCTAAAAATAAGTGTGGATTATATTTGCAGTGCTTTCTATCCATAGCTCTGTGTAACTTGTTTTATAGAATTTTTCTCTACCTAAAATTAACTTTAAATCAAAAATTTCTAACATAAGCTCTTTGAGGGCAGGGAGTTACTTCTTACTTGGTTACTGGTATGTCCTCAAGACCCAAAAAGTACTTGGTACATGTCCAGTAGATTTTACAGAGTACTGATTAAGATCATGAACTATGAAGTAGAATTCTGGTTCTACCACTTTCTGACAGTACGAACTTAAGTTATTTACCTTCTCTGTGCCTTTTTCCTTTTCCATAAAATGATACTATTTGTAAAAGTCACATAGCTTGTAAATGGCAGACTGAGTCGAACCTATGTTTGTCTGCTTCAAAGCCCATGATTTTTCTCTACTATAGTTCTCAACTATAGGCTCAAATCAGAATCATACTATATAATTTTTTTAAGTGCAGATGGCCAGGACTCATGCTAACAATGGATCAGAATTTCTGGATACATTTGTATTTTTCAGATGCTCTACAGATGAGGCAGGTGTACAGCCAGGATGGAGAACTAGTACACTAGGGTGGACAACCTTTCTATTTCTCCTCTTTACGAGAGGCTTCTGTGTATTGGAAAGAATACTTTTTTTAAAAGGATATCAGTAGATTTCTCTTTTTCTAATATTGAAATATTAACTTATTTTCCTTCCCTGTCCTTTTATTCTTGATACAACAGAAACATCAGTGAGAGTGCAAATCCATCCAATTCCTTGGATAGAAAATAGCTATACCTCTGCGAATCAGTGGGAAATAATCAATACCTTGTGAAGAGTTTTTAAAAGTAGGGATCTGAAGAAATGGATAGACTCAACAAAAGAGCAGCTGCTCAATTATTTACTAGCTGTGTATTTCAGGTGAGTTACTTCAAGCTTTAGAACCATGTTTTCTGCATCTTTAAAATAGTGACAGTACATTCTGCCTATAAGGTGATGAGACGTTAGCAGGATCTCAATAAACTCTCTCTGTTAATAACAGCAAATATCTCATAGTGTGGGGATCCATAAACCTGAAGGTGAAGAGAGGTAAATGACTGAAACTTCCTGGAAGGCTGTGAAAACACAGCACTTAAGTGCTTGACCCGGCCCAGTGCCCCAAAACAGTAGGTGCCCCCAAAATATTTCTGACACTATAATATAACTGTATTGCAATTTTCTCTTAAGAAAACTATATTTTTCTTTCTCCCACTCCCTTCCACACGTCTCTCCCTCTCTCTCTTTCTTGCTCTCTCTCTCTCCCTTTCTCACTTTCTCTCTTGTTAATTGATCTTTTAAAACTTCCTCAACACATATCTGATTCCACCTATAGGTTTTCTTCCTCCTTATCTCCCAATTACAGTGTTTTCTGAGTGGAAAATAACATATTGGCTTTATCAGCATGTTATTAAATAAGGAGGTACTATTAACACTAAGTGTTCATTAAAAAATCTTCAGTTAGGATAGCCAGTTAAGATGATCTCTAGCTGTGTAGTAAAGAATTTGGCTTTGCCTGAAGAGAGGTCAGGCCTTTGCCTTCAGCTTTTGGAGGTAATCTGCAACATACCCGATACGAATGTTTTCGTTTAGGGCGAGGTCTAATTACGGTGGATCTTAGGATGGGGCTGGTCACACTTAATAGTCTTAAATTGGGACTGGTAATGTCAGAAAGACCAACCATATGATTTAGGAGTCTTTGCGTCTCGATCTAGAGGCTGAGATCAACCACACGGACAATCAAACAATCAATTATGCTTATGTAATGAATAAAATAAAACTTAATAAAAACCCTGGACAGTCAAAGCTTGAGTGAACTTCCCAGGTTGGAGAATTATCTCACATTCAATTCAAGGAAGGTAATGCATCCTGTGGACAGTGGAAATTTAGCATTTGGAACCGTCCCAGACTCTGCCCTGTGTGTTTCTTTCCTTGGCTAATCTTGATCTGTATCACTGCCCTGTAATAAGCCATAACTGTAAATGCAATAGTTTTCAGTGAGTTCTGTCTTTCTAGTGAATTATCAAAGCTAAGAATGGATCTGGGAGCCCCAGGAACTTGCAGTTGGTGTCAGAAGTGAGGCAAGTCTTGCGAACGACTGTGCCCTGGAGCTTCGCAGTTTGGCTAAATGCTGGTAATGGCGTTATGGATTGAATGTTTATGTCCCCCTCCACCAAATTCATATCTTAAATCATAACCCCCAATGTGATAGTTGTAGGAGGTGGGGTCTCTGGGAGATGACTAGGTCGTGAGGGTGGAGTCCATATTTAATGGGTTTTAGTGCCCTTATAAAAGAGACCCCAGAGGTCTCTCTCATTCATTCTGCCGGGTGAGGACACAGTAAGAAGGCACCATCGGTGAACCAGGAAGCAAGTTCTTATCAGACACCAAATTTGCCAGTTCCTTGATCTTTGGCTACCCAGCCTCCAGAACTGTGACAGATAAATGTTGGTTGTTTAAGTCACCCAGTCTATAATAGTTTGTTTTAGCAGCCCAAAACACTAAGACAAATAAATAGTATATGGTAAATACAAGCTGATCAAATTTATGATGTTTTCTGCTATCAACTTTTTAAAAAGTAAAATCATGAGCAGTCAAGTTACTAATTACACACACACTCACATACACAAAACAAGATTAAAGCAATTTGTGCATTCTTTTTGTCCATACATTTCCTTTTAGCATCCCCAAAGCTCACCAATTTGGAACTTCCAAATTTCTCAACATTTGAGATCCACTGTTCTTCCCTGCCAAAATGAAATGGGAACAGAGAAGTGCTGCCGAAATCCTCTGATATTGTTTAGTAGAACTTGAGGTCTCACATTTTCTACACTGAAAGTATAGGGACTAATACAATGCTATCACGCTGTTTATTTCAGGACTTCAGGCAGCATCACCCTGAAGTGTACACCAAGGGAAAACATTTAGATGCAAAGTTTAAAATCCAGTAATTGAATTTATCCAAATAACTGCAAATAGCATCTAGATGTTTTAATGTATCTTTTCTGTAGAGTTAAATGTTTAATTTCAACCCAATATATGGCAGTTGAAATGCAGGTTAATTTAACTAATTGATTTAATGCGTGTCATTAATTAATCCCTATTTTATCTTTCTGTCAATATAGTGAAGCTATGATCCTTGAAGTAATCCACAGAAATACAACAAATATAAAGATGTCATGATGAATTTAAATAACTGGTAAAAGTTAAACTGTTGATTTGGAAACACAGTTTTCATATATAAAGAAAGTTTGCTATTAAGAGAAAGGCCAGGCAGCCTTGTGCCTACTGTTAAACACTCAAATGTGGAGTCTGATATCCTGGACTTGGATTGCTACTTACTAGTGATAACATGCAAAACAATTCACCTAGTTCTTTGAAGCCTCAGTTTCAAAATGCTAGTAATAATTACAATTCTCTCAGATGTTCATTGTGATGATTAACTGAAAAGTGTGTGTGTGTGTGTGTGTATGTGTGTTGCGGGATATGTACAGTGCTTAGCCAGGCACACAATAGTCTCCCTCAAATTTGTAGATGCTATTATTTTTACAAGCTGCATAAAGGAGTGAATTGCAAAGTCATTTATAAAGTGCATGTGCTACAGAATCATCCTATGAATAATAAGGTTTTTGTTCTTTTAATAAAAGGAGATTTTGTTCTGAGTATAAAATAAAGTACTGTTATTTTATCAGCATGTTCGAATTGTCAACAGAAGAGAGTTTTCATCTACTTAACTAATAACTACCTGATATTCACCTTTTGAACGTAATAATCGCAATACAACTTTAGTACTTCAAGTTTACAAAGTGTTGCCTTGTATATGATTTTATCTAAACATCACGACTTCTTTGAAAGATAGGCTAGTCCAAAATTTATTAATATTCCATTTCACAGATGAAAAAGCTGAGGTGCAGAGAGGTTAAATAAATTGCCAGGGATTATAGAATCAGTAAGTGATAGATATAGGAGTCAACTCAAACTGAAATCTTTTGACTTGAATTTAATATTCTTTTTTATTTTTACTTTGTACCTTGTATCTCACTAAATTTCAGTACTCTACTTACATTTTTTAAAAGATAAGTAATCTCTCAAATATTTAGCTTTAAAATTAATAAGACTACTCTAATAAACACATGTGTAAAATAATCGTGATGCTTATGATCAAAGTATTAATATCAAGCATGATCTTGCTATTAATAGAAAGAGAAAAAAACAGTTCATGATCTCCATGTGCAAAGATAAAACAACCAAGTCTGCCATCACAAGAAAAACAAACCTTATACTTTCCTTAAAGAAAAGATTCTAACCAAAACAGGAGAATTTGAAAAGACTTACGAACAGACTTCAAAAGTCTCATAAACAACAGGAGACAATTTTAAACTATATTTTAAACAATTGCTTCATAGAGGTCTTGGAAATAGTAAAAACAGTGGAAGTAGCAAACAGCAATTTCTTTAGCTCTCTTTTCACTGTTGGGTTTTAACATACATTGTCATAAGGTGTCTTGATTTCTTTCAATGTGGGAAAGATTCTTTGTACTGGAACAGTACAATTATCAACAGCAAAGAAGACATTTTTCTATTGATGATAATAATTTGGGTAATTTACAGTTTCTACACTTATTTTTATAATGCAGTATAGTAAAGAAACATCTAGAGGTATAATGAGGAACCTTAGGCCTTTGTAAATAACTATGGGTTTGACAATGTTGAAACTTCGAGTTTATCAATATAAAGCAAAAGAGGACATCATTCAACTATGATTAAACTCTTCCATTAAACAAAATCAATTAAGAACTATACAATTTTCTAACCCAAAATGATACAACTCCAATAGGAAGAGTAGGTTCCCAATAAGTGGCTTTATTGGAGACTCGTAACATTTTGGAGACTCCTAACTCGTAACTTTATTGGAGACTCGTAACATTTGGCTTTACTGGAGACTGGTAAAGAATTTTTCACTGTCTTCAAGGGATGTAAGTTTGGAGCTGCAAGGATGCCCTTACCTTTTGCAAACACTGTTGTCATTTAAAAAAATACTATTTTTTGTTAAATTGAGCCATGGTGACTTGCTTCAATGTTAAAAAAGCACAAAACTTATATTTGACTTTCTGTTAGAATGTTAATTCACAGCTGGTCATGGAATATACTAATAATGAAAACAGTTTCATACAGTTACTAATGATGAAACTAAATTAACCAGCTGAATTGTGATGTGTGGTATACATAAACATGCAGGAAATTAGAAAGCTGTTGTAAGATTAATCATTTTTTAAAGGCAGTGAGAGACATAAAGTATTAAATCTGCTTTTATCTCATAGAACAGGAAAGAAACAGAATTAAGAGAACCAAAGAAATGAGTAACTGGCAAAGGGTCTATCAAGATAAATAATTATCAATTTTAGGGTTCTGAAATAATTTAACTTAAGAATTTTTTCCGTGGTGTCTTTTTCTACATCTGGAATTTTCCACTGACAGATATGGCAGTTTTAATTTGAAGAAAAAAATTACTTGGTCATTTCATTAATTCTGCAAATAAGTGATCCTATAAATTTAGGTGAGTATTGCTATCAGCTCCCCCAAGGCAAATTTTTCTAATAATTACTGCTCAACAACTTTTCCACTTTCCACATGTTTTTCTGGATCATCTTTATCAAATATCTTTCTAACTATTTAAATATAGAGTTGCTCATGGATTTCAGAAGCTTCCTGATTTTTACCCCTGTCAAGTTTAGGGAAACATTTTACCTCTGGACCAAAGTCATCTGAGACAACGTTAGTTTCATATTTGTATCTCTTCCTTTCAAATTATGATGAATAACAGAACTTCATAGATTAGATAAGGAAATACCATGGTGAATCCATGTTGCTTCAGTTCGTAAGTTCTGTGGAAACTGGCTTTATTTAATTTGCCAGGGTAATGTAATGAGAACTTCCTCTGGGTCTACCATCCCACCCTAAAATGTCCTTGCTTAGTCTTATTGACTCTTTGCCATATTCTACATTATCGTATTCTTAGTCTCCTTAAACTCAGTAAGGAGAATTTCCACTTCCCTTATCAGATAACCCATTTCCTCGGCAAGACTCTCTGATAAAATTGCTATGTCTTCTTTCCTCTCCAAATCAAAATCTTCATTCATCTCTCTACTACACATTCTGTTCTCCTTCCTGCATTTCTCAGAGGAAGGAGTTCCACTACTTGCCATTGATCTCCAAATCACGCTTATCCTCTTCCGTGTTGTCCATCAATAATCCCTTCTCCTTTGTCTCTTCTTCCTTTGCATCGGCTGTAAGCATTTTCAACAGGCCGTCTTTCAATATTGCCTAATTATTTAGCTTTTAGCCTCCTCTCTCCTTCATTGCCAAACTTCTCAAATGCGTATTCCTCACTGTCTCCCATTTTTAGACTTCTAATTGACTCAAATTCTTTTCATCACAGCTATTCTCCTTTCACTATAGTTTACTAAAACTGTCTTTGCAAACATTTTCAGTGACCTAATTGTAAATCTAATCACCTCATAATAGACATATTCCTACATGTCTTCATGCGACATTTAATACTGTCGACCACATCCAATCCCTACACTTAAAACTCTCTCTCTCCCTCTCCCTCTTTCTATCATTTCTTTGCTTCAGGGACTCTTGACTCACTTGAGTCTCACATAACATCTCTCGTTGCTCCTTCCCTGCCTTTTATTTGCTTTTGGGGGTAGGTTCCACCTTTGCCTGTATCTATTTACCTTTTCCATATTTCCATTCATTTCCATGGATTCAACAGAGTACTGGTTCTTAACTCAAAAGACTGTTGTGATGATTAAATGCATAATGTATTTAAAACAATGGCTGTATTCCGTAGTCCTATAAACCCCCAAAATGTGAATCTGCTGCCTCTAGCTCCCCTCACCATCTTGATCCAATATTCTTCTGAATATGAATGATACCTGGTTTGCCCATAAAGTTCTTTAATTTTTCCTTAAGAAATTAGACTTCAGGAATGAGGTAACATGAAATGCTAATTTCCTTAAGAAAATTCAAATTGAAAGTTGATAAATTCAGTGGTTGGAATAAAAAAAAGCAAAGAATGAAAGCAACATAAAAATATAGTTCAGTCTACAATTAAATGTGCCAGCTCTTTTTTATATATAATACAATCATGCAGAAAAGCTTTTAAAATACGTACAGCTGTGTATTCACTGAAAATTAGTCTGTCAATTGAATATTTACTGTAGCTTCTGAATAATTCATTTTGTCTGGTTTAATTAAATAATTAAAAAAGCATATGGGCTTCTGCTAAAGGAGAACACATTGTTAGAAGGTAATCTATTTATTCCTTTTTATTTCCTTTTACTGTACATTTTTTGTAGTTTTCTAATTTTAAGCAGTAACAAAAATATTCTGCGAGAAATAAAGACTTGATTGTATTTTCTCTGTCTAAATAATCTGGACTCACTTTTCTAGGACAATGGCCTGGAAAATGTATTCAGTGTTAACAATACAATCTGCCCTTGCAGGGCTATTCAAAGAGGCATAAAATGACAGCAAATTTCCATTATGTATATATATTTATTTACAATATTGTTTTGATTCTTTCATTTATATCTATATTTCCCACTACTAACAGAACGTAAGAAATGCCAGATTGTTCAAGTTCAAGTTCTCTGTGCAAGTTCTGTATTTTGCAACACTAGCCCTTTCTTTCAAGAAACAGTAGTGATTTTTACAAATCTGAACTATAAACACAGTACCTTGATTAGGATATATATTTTTTCATCTTTAAATTTTATACACTGGTCTGCAAACTTAAAAATCTGGTTATATTTCTTCCCTTTAAAAAACCCTTTGCTGACCCATCATTGTCTACAGGACGAAGCCCAGGCTCTAGGCATCCCTAACTCAGATTTGCCTTTCTCTGCAGCCTCGTCCCCATCTCTACTACTGCCTGCTTCCCTTTTCTTCCTCCACCTCCAGCTGACAAGCTCTTTGTAGTCACCCTTCAAATTCTAGGTAAATTTTTTGCTCTAGGAAGATTTAAAAATTTTTTTCCAGCTTTATTGAGATATATATAATTGACAAATAACATGTGTAAGTTTAAGGTATACAATGTGAATATTTGATATATGTATATATTATGAAATGATTACCACTATAAGGTTAACTAACATATCTATTACCTCACATAGTTACCATTAGTTTTTTTTAATTTAATTTAATTTTTTTATACAGCAGGTTCTTATTAGTTATCTATTTTATACATATTAGTGTATGTATGTCAATCCCAATCTCCCAGTTCATCCCCATCCCCATGGTTACTATTTGTGTGTGTGTGTGGTGAGAACATTTATGACCTACTGTCTTAGTAAATTTCAAGTATACTATACAGTGTTGTTAACTATAGTGCACATACTGTACATCAGATCCCCTAATTTTATTCATTTTATAACAGAAAGTTTATATTCTTTGACAAACATCTCCCCATTTCCCCCACACCCCAGCTTCTGGCAACCAATCTACTCTGTTTCTTTGTGTTTGACATTTTTAGAATCTGTATATAAATAAGATCATACAGTATTTGTCTAACTTATTTCACTTAGTCTAATGCCCTCGAAGTTCATCCTCATCCATGTTGTTGCAAATTGCAGGAATTTTCTAGGAAGATTTTTGTAACACCATCTGCTTTTCCTCATTCATGCCCATACAATTAATTACTCTCCTTTGTAATACTACTAAAGCTTGTACTTTCATTTTCACTTTAGTCTTATTGTATTGTAATTACTTTTTATTGTGATAAAAGGTATATAATATAAAATGTACCATTTTAACCATTTTAATTGTACAGCTAAGAGGCAATAAGTATGTTCACATTGTTATGCAACCATCACTGCCATTCAACTTCAGAAATTTTCACATCTTCCCAAACTGAAATTCTGTATCCTTTAAATAATAACTCCTTATTAAAGTTACTTTTTACCATGTTTATCTTCCATAACAGACTTGAGAGAATTGTTGCTTTATTAATATCTTAGTTTATCAATATGTTTATACCCAGTACTTAATGCAATGACTGACAAACAGAAAATGCTCAATAAATGTCTGTTTAATTGACGCATCATTATCAAAATCACATATCAGATGACTATGTCAGCTAGCCATATCAGATTGTCAACTTTCCAGCTCTACTCCACCCAACCCCACAGTTCACAAAAAGAAAAAAAAAAGAACATACTTTCAGTGGATTTCACTTTACCAAAACCAAAACCAAAACCAAAAAACAAAACACTACAAAACAAAAACAAAACTACACCTTCAGAGCTTTCTCGTTTCATAAAGTATAAATTCCAAATTCTGAGCATGGCATTCAGGGTTCTCTAGGATCTGCATCCTGTCAGCTCTCTACACTCCTGTATCTTTTCATACCCTAATTCTTACCAATACAATATCATCCATTATCCCTAACACAGGCAATTTTAGGTTTCCTTAATCATACTGTTTGCTCAGCTTGAAATGTTTCTCCACAGTTTTGAAGCCAAATCATTGTTTTCCTTCAAGGGTGAAGCCTTCTTTGATACTTTGGTCTAGAATGAATACCTTTCTCTCTGATCTTTTGCACTTTGTTTGGGTCTCTATTTTATATTAATTTAGTTCTGTACTAAATTACATCTTACTTATATGTTTATATGTTTGTCTCCATCACTGGAGTGCAAATTATATAAACATTTGCATAATGCTTTATTAATTATTTTATTTTTTTCTATTTCTTCCTGTCAGGAACTCACAGAATTTTCTGCACATAGTAGTTGCTCGATAATTATATTTTGAAATAACAAACAACTTAATTTAATAATATGATCAGTGTATTGCTGTTTATTGAGCATGCCTCAGGTTGTTCAAACTATCTATTAAGGGGATAGCCAAGGAATAATGTGAAAACACCAGGTAGAACGAACTCTATACAATGCAATCTGACAAATATATGTTGATCACAAGGTTTATATCACTGTACTGAGTGAAATAAGCACAAATGAGCAAGACATAGCCCTCTTTCTCAGGGAACTAGGCTTAGACAGGTATATAATTAACTCTAATACTTGTTGAACAGTCATAATAAATGCTGAAGCAATGAGATTAAGCAATTTAAACTAAGAAGCAATGACTGTTGGCAAGAAATCATAAAAGAGTTCATGTCATAAAAGAGGTGATGTCTGAACTTGAGTTTAAATGGGAAAGTATGATTTCAGTGGGTGAATTGGGGTTGTGGAGACATTCCAAGAGAGACATTAGCATAAGTAAGATTTAGAGTCAGGAAGAATGTTGGCTGCTTTCAAAAACAGTGAATACTATAACTTAACAAGAACTTAGAATGACTCAGAGTAGTAGGGGTAATAGGAATTAAGGGTGATTTTTAGGTTAGGACCACTGAAGAGGTGCTCAATAGTATATTACAGGTCTAGTAGTAGATACCATTATATTTTAACATATATAAATATGTAAATTATATTATTATGTTAGTAGTATATTAATATGGCATATGTTACATTATATTACATGTCTGAAAATATTATGAAAAATAATCAATATGATTGGAGCTTTGCTTAGCTGTTTTCACCCTGAAGAATTATATAGCAGAAAACATACTGTAATATCCCAGTTGAGAATAATGAAGATCTGAACTACAGTAGTTTTAATGTATATAGAAAACGCTGAGGGTAAATGGATGTAGGGTAGACTGTGGACATAGTTAAATGTATGGATTGGAATCACCTGGATACATAGAGCTAAGATAAATTCAAAGATAACCACATTTTCAAGCAGGAGAGAACAGTGGTACATTAAGAGAAATAACCTCTCTGGGCTCACTTGTAAAACAATAGTAGTACCTAACTTCCAGTATCATTTTGCTGATATATGTGCACTTAGACTAGAGCCTAGAGATTTAAAGCACTCGGTAAATATTAGCTATCATTATTATTAATTTATCAATAGAATAATCTAATATGGAAAATGGCATCTGACTCTAAAATATATTTATTATTTCATTTCTTTATAAGCATAATGAAAATTTATTAAAAAAATCAAACACTACAGAAATATATAGTACATATTTGCAAACACCAAAGACAACTAATAATAACAGTTTGGTATTTATATCCAAAATTTATTTTTCCTAGTCCTATAATAATGTGTTATTATTACTTGTAATTGTGCAAAATTGGGAGCATTCTCTGCAACTTCTTCCTTTGTGTATAGTAGAACATTTTGGATCTTTTCAGAACAGAACACATAGTTATCTCATATTCTTCTTAAGAAGACTGATTATTTCACTGCATTAATGTACCATAGAGAACCTAAGGGGACACAAGGAAAAATTAAGTGGAGATCCAGGCCCATTAGCACATATGGTGCCTTTGTGTAAACTAGAAAAATTGGTCCCTATAAGTGGTTACAGTCCCTTTAGTGCATGTCTTCATTATCAAACCCTAAGCTGGTTTTTAATCCTTGATTAACCCCTGCTGAACACGTGTGTCAGAGAACAATTTATACAAACATTAGCAAAGCAAAGTCCTGTGGAGATGCCAAACCAATGTTTACAATCTTTTGTGGAGCTCAGAAAAGAGCATGTACTTTGAGCTATAGATTTGGTTTCTTTTTCACCAGAGTCATCATTGAAACCTTGGATGGATGAGAAATGGATGAAGTCTTCATGGAAGAGATTATATAAAGAAAAGTGTTAAAGATTATATAAAGAAAAGTGTTAAAACCATCTGTGAGAATGGGAAATTCATTGCTCAGTTTAAATTGTTGAACCTAGGACAAACAAAAGCCTATAGAAGCTCGTTTAATTGGCCTAGCTTATTTAAAAAAAACTAGGGAGTTTGTACCAACAAGATTTTTAGCATGGTTGAAAATGTGTGTTTGTTTATGTGTGAAATGTAAATGTAAATATTACTTTGTTAAGAATCTCTTGGTAAGACTTATAATTAATGACACTGGCCTCCCACTTTCTTAATTATTTAAAAGTAGGAAGTTATTACTAAATAGTTTTAGTAACAATAATACCCCCATTTGCATTCCTGGAATAAACACCTGAAAAAGGTAGCCTTGTAAATAATCTGAGAGAGGGAGAGAGAGACAGAGGCAGAGAGACAGAGAGAGAGAGATGGGGCTATTTTAGTGCCCTATATACATTTAATTTGAGATCTATTTATCTATCACCTATTCACCTATCTATATCTTATCTAATGACCCAAGTTCATTTGTAGACAAATAACCAAAGAAGTAAAATCTTCTAAGGAAAAAACAACTCTTTAAATCCCATGGATGATTATAAAATACTTTCTTAGAGTTATGAATGAGAGCAAAAGAGTGGATTCAATGATGCCACTAAACATGGGAACAATGCTTCATCTGTAACATTTTCTAAATTTAACAGATATTTGACGTGTTTTCCAGTTTTGGAGCTGTGTTTTACTTCTCAAAAGGCCCGGCGTTCTGACTGCAGTCTTTCTAAATCCCCACCTCACTAGCTCTCATATCACTAGCTCATGCTAATTCTCCTTTCATCTCTTAATGACAGATCTGAATCACCAGAAATCAGAAAGCATGACTCTGGCAACTAGTTTTAACAGGTCTTGTTCAGTGGCATATACCAAATGTAATTTATTTTTTGTGACAGTTTTAATAAAAGTGACGTGAAACACAAGGGATATAAGGTTAGCGATATTGCACCTCAAAAGAGGAGAAAGTTTGGTATGTTACCTCCTGATTAGCAGCAGCTAGTTCTTCTTCCAGTGCAGAGACTCTTTCTAAAGAAACCCTCAGTCGCTCCCTTACCTAGAAGAAAAACCAAAATATGTGCAGTAATGTACATCCCATACATAGTAAACTGTGCTGAATCCATTAACATTATCAGAGACAGTCACATTTGTAAAAGTATTAAAGTATATATAGCCTTAAGTGCTCAGGAATACTATGACTACATTGTCACCTCATAGTATGACTGTATTAAGGGATTTTCTTGTAAGCAAGTCCTTCTAGTGTTTCGTGACAGAGTTTACAATGGGGTTGAAGATCAACCCCTCTTGTTCTGAATTCTGATTCATAGTAAGTGGAGGCAAAGTTCAAAAGTTTATTATGAATTCATCTGAAAAACAGTCAATGATTAAGCATAAGATATAGGCAAAAAACTTTCTACTTCTTTAAAATAATAACTATGTTTTCCTTTGACATTTAGTACAAAATAATTTGTCTAAAAGCAAAGGATTCTTAGAAGCTGAAAAATGTCCATTGCTCATGAAATTAATTTTGTATTAGTTAGAGGTCTACATTGTTATTGAGGGATTGGAAAGTATATATCTACTCTGGAATTCCTAAATACTTTTCAGATACCAAAGGTTAAACCATTATATTTTATAGAACCAAAGACTGCACATTTAGTTTGAAAGTAATGATTTCCAAATGTTTCATACACAAATGAAACTCAGAGAAGTGTTTCTTTGATCCTTGCTTTCTTAGAACTTCGAAAATTGTTTTAGTTATTATATGTTTAGATCTATAGGTATGCTCCATATTAAATTTGTCAAAAGTAGAAAAGTTCAGAGAAAGAAATTTGGTTAAACTAAAATAAATGACTACAGCAATTTAATTTTCCTTAAAAAAAAACAACAAAGTTTATAGCTTCAATTCAATATGGAATTCATGGTGAGTTTTAGATTATTTATGAATTAACATTGATTTACCATGGGGATATAACCGTGTGCATTTTAATTATAGAAATAAATTATTTAAATGAACATTCATTTTAGTAATTTATTAATGGTATATTTTAATTAATGGTCTTTTTCTTTTTTTAGCAAGATTTAACTGGGAATATAAATACATAAAATATCTAAAAACCTAGATACATAGTAATTTTAAAATTGAAGTTACAAAATTATTTTCTAGTTAGCAAAAAAACAAGTGATATCCTATGAATCTAGAATCTAATTAGAAATTTAAAAAAATCTCAATTATTTTAGTAATGTATAATGATAACTGAAATATATTCAGGTGACTGGGTACACTTAACTCCTGAAATACATCTTGAATAAGAAAGAATTAATGCCTGACTGGAATTTTAATATTAATTATACTTAGTTAGGTTCAAATTCTCTGAGAATTAGTAATACATATATAAATGGACATTTCATATCAAAGATAATCACAGAGGATCCTTCATGATATTTAAGTATGCCAGATGGGCTGCCAGGTACCAGTGCTGTTAGACAAATATCCAATTGTTCATAAAAATGCATAAAACTAATGCTGATTCATAACCGAACAAGAGCTTCTTAGAAGGAAATCTTTAATGATTTGACTTGGGGAATACTTTTTTCATGAGTGCTTGGATAGATGCAAACAAAGCAAACATCCCAAAGGCATGAAAATGAGGAGGATTGCTGATATGTGGAATGCAGATATCAACAAATATCTTAGTAGATGTCCTTGTTATTTAATAGAGATGATTATAAAGTTTTATGTCCACTTCCTAAAATAGCAGCTATAAAATATGGGTATTCTGATAAAAATCTAAGAATCCTAGTTGATGAGAAAAGCAATATGAAACAGTCTAAATATAAATTAATCTCAACATATGCAACATAATCAGATCACATTTAGACTGCAGTAAAGAGGTTAAGGCACTATATTTAAAGACATTCTGATGCATTGGGATGTTCCTAAAAGAGTCATGCAAGCCACATAAGGAGCAATTGAAACCAGGCTATACTGCGGGTTAAATATCTTCCTTTCTTTGTTAAACTGAAAATCACAGAAACTGTTCCAAACTGTTTCAAATTTACCACAAGTTAAGCATGTATATTCTTATTATATTGAGCCTTCGAGCAGTAAAAATTATCAAGCTTTTCAAACAATATGAAAAATCACCCCTCAATACATTTATAACAGATTTGCAACTTGAAATTATATTATATACAAAGTAATGAACCTAAAACTCTCTTCACAAGAAAATAAAAACAATTGCTGAATATATTTTGAATTCATGTTATAAATGTAAAAATTGATGTTCCAAATATTAATACATTTATGATATGAATGCTTTATTCACATTTATATGAGGAGGAAGTATTCTCTCTGTATTTATTTCTTGGGTAAGACTCAAATGAATGAAACATATTTGCTTCCTCTTGCACTAATCTCTGCTAAACTTGGTAAAGGAAAAACAAAGGGAGGATCCAAAGGAGTAACCTTTCTAGAGTATAAAGGAATCTAACATTTTATCTTGTCTATATAACTGGAACTCCAGTGGTAAGAAAAAATAGTATTTCTGACAAGGCTTGCAGCTTTTTGCACTGCTCTGAGCACAGCACCAGCAGAATGCCATAATATCTTTATTTTTCTTGTTGAATTTGGTGTTCTTTTGAAGTTATCTAGACAAGAAAAAACTATAATTTTAATTTTTTCCTAAATATAAGTACACAGTTGATGGTCTTGGCTATATACTTTACTTTTTCTAGTTTTTTGCTATTCAATTACATTCAATTAATCTATTGTCCACATAGTCTTTAAGATATATTGATTGCTTATTTATAGAGCTATAGTATAACATCCCAAATATATTTATGTACATCTAGAATTTTTGATTTCTAATTTCATGTCACATTTATTTTCTTCATAGTGGTATGAAAAAATAATTAAAGAGAAAAACATTTTCCCCAAAAAAAGATGTTTCCAGAGAAATGTTATCCCTGAGGATTAAAATAAGTCCCTAAGAATGACGAGTATGTTGCAGGATAAAGGACTTGGGTGGAAGAGCATACATTTCAAATTTAAATTAAGGTATGGCAGGGGTTTATTTTGGAATTATCAATCCTGCAACAGAAAGCATCGTGAGGGAATCTTAGACCAGACGTTCAAATCCAGTTTGGGCACTGTGATATTAGATCACAGGAATATATGTGGAGTGTATGTAACATGTGTTTTGGTTACATTTCCCATGCATACCCAGTATATCTTTTAAAAAAATACTCAGTGATATCTGAGTGATTGAAAAACACATGTATACTTCTCATTTCCTCCAGTCCACAGAATTGGTAAACATGTTGGAGACTTATGTCAAAATCACTGCTGGTCTTAGATAATTGTGTAAATTCTACCCTACAACTCAGTGGATATGTAAATAAGGACATCAATAATGAACACTGCTAGTCATTGTAACTGTCCACAGCTATGCTCAATCTTTTGTATTTTATTTATCTCTTCCTGTGTTCTAAACCTTCTGTGGTAAAGTTGGTAGTTTCTTGCCCTCGATATGATTAATTGCATCTTCTTCTGATATTCCACATATGTTTTAGCATAATATCCATAGCACTTAAAATAGAATATTGTAATTACTTGTTCATATGTCTGTCTCCTTACCTCTCCTGATCTACACAAGAAGCTGTGAGCTATTCTTAGGGGAATTGTTTATGAAGGTGCTTAGGCACATATTAACCCCTTAAAAACTAAATGAAATGTTAATTTAAATAAGCATGTGAATCAACAGTGATACCAATACCTTCACTTAGTTTGAAATTTTTGTCAAATGCTGAAATTTATCATTAACGATAACATTCATTAACATTTACTGAGCATTTGCCATATGCTAAGTACTGGCTAGGAGCTTTGCGTGTCAGACAATGCTATTAGGTAGGTATTAATATTATTCTCTTCATTCAAAAGAAGAGAAAACAGACTAAGAGACAATTAAGGTATTTGTCCAAGTCTGTCTAACTCCAAAGCCCAAGATCATAATATTTTTCCTTCAGGCTGTTAGGTATTACTTAGTTGATAATCAGTTCTGTTGCCCCGAACTCACCAATGTCCAGGGCACATTTGGTGAGTTACTAAACCCTATTACAATTCCTGGGGTCACAGTATGAAATACTTCATTTAGTTGTGCTAAGTTCACTGAACATCTATATACTAAATTACTTTTAGATCCTAAATTGTACTACAACCATTTTCTTCTTAAATGTACTCACACCCATTAGGTTATTTGTCCTAAATGCTGTTTATTGCCTTCTATTCATTTTTTCATAAAAGCATCCCTCACCTAAGTGATGTGGGAGCACATCTAGGGAACATCTCAAATCACTCATTCTCAAGTCCCTCATTCAAGTCACTCAAAACTGTTAAGTTTTCTCTGAACAGGCCATGTTCTTTTCAAAGCTCTGGGTTAGTTCACATATTGATCATATTGCTTACAGTATGTTTACTTCTCTGCTTAAAAAGTCCTTACGCAGTCTAATACCCAGACCAAATTTCACCTCCTCTGTGAAGACATTCTTGACTTTCTCATCACTTCTTCAGGAAAAATTAGTCACAACTTTTCCTGTGACTCCATATCACATCGTATATATCTCTTCTTACCACTCCCTCTTATTGACATGTGAACTCCAGAACTATGAACTCCTCATTTGTAAAGAACATGTCTTATTTATCTTTGTGTGCTAAATATATGCCAAGGAGTCTGACACATAATAGATATTCTATAAATGTAAAGTCTTGCAAATTCTTAATAATGCAGTTTTGTAATAAGAAATGAAATATAATACGAAAGTAAACTATATTAAATTATTATTTGACATTTGATATTAGTTGATATTATATTCATCAGGGATTTTTATATAATATCCATTTCTGTTTTACTCAAAATTATTCATAAACTATTTGCCTCTCATACTAAAATTAAAAATAAGATACAATTTCTTCTTAATAATCTAGAAGACAGAATTATAGATATGCTATGCACATACTCCACATAAATCCCCTGCTGTAAGAACATCTGAAAGACTGATGATAAAAATATATATGTATATAAATATTAAATAGAGCAAAAAGTGTCTGTATGCTCAAAACCTATATATAGCTGAGTAATAATCCTTAGTTTGGATTTTAATGCTCAGAACTTGTCAGATACTTTACAATGAAGTGCCCCAATTCCCACTGTACAAAATCCTAAAGCCTTATTAATTTAAAAAAATTCATTCTTTGAAATTTTACAGAATTGAAATGACGTCATAAGCCTTACTAATATCCAAAGAATATTATCATTGTATTGGTTTATTAATGTCCATAGAGCTTATTTGAGTAACAGCTAAGAGAAACTTACAGTTACTTTAAAAAAGACCTAAAGCAGATTTTTCTACTAATACTTTATGCTGTTACCCGCAGAAACTCTTAAAACTGTGTTCAGAACTAAGATATTAGAAACCCCCAAAATAAAACTGTATGCTTCTAATATGAATCTCTAAAGGTTAAAGTATTTCCAATTTACACTTCAAGGTATGTTTTATTGTCAGTTAATAGTCTCCTATGTTGGCATCTATAGCCACGCACTTCAGAGGGATTAGGGAGGATAGAGACTGTGGGGTGGGGAGAGAATGAGAGAGAGAGGGAGAAACAGAAAGGTTAAATGACAATATTAAATTTCAAATGGCCATCTGGACTAGGACTCTCATGTGCCGTAATAGAAGTCTTGATAAACCATAGATTCAGACGTATTAAAAAAAGAAAATGTTATGAATAATATAATGAATGATGAATAATGAATGAATAATGAATAATACCAATATACATGTAATAGTCAGGGCGTGGTTTTTTTTTTTAGTGATTTTTCCTATAGTTCAAATGTGTTCCTCTGAACTGACTGACTTCAGCAGCCAGTAAGAGTCATGGATGAAGACAAGGAGCTTGATGCTGATGACAAAAGCACAGTTAAGCCTGAAATCTTTTGTCAATACTATACCCTTTTTCCAGTAGTTTTTTTAAAAAAATTCAGCTTTATTGAAGTATAATTGACATAAAATTATAACAATCCTTTCACAATACTATACCTTTTCATCCAAGGCCTTGTGGTGCTCAAATAAAGATTTCAGCGCCTTGAGAACCTCAACTTCGCTGGACACTCCCGAGGGGGATTGGGCTTGTCGCTTCACCACCGTCATTCTTAGTGACCTTTCATGTCGTGACACAAGGCACTCCAAATGCTCCAGTAACAGCTATTGGGTTTAACAGAAAATGTAATTATCTTATGGATACAAGTCACTAATACATACAGATGATTTCCATTTTAGTAGATTTCAGATTTATATAGTATCTAATGATAACCTCAGATTATACTACAGATAGCATCAATGAAGCACAAATCTGAGTTCATGAACCAGGGTTCATAAAGTATATTAAAAGTAAATTGCATTTCTATCAAGTAACAATTTACTGAATTTAAAATATAATGTGAATTATATGCATTCTTTTAGAAGATTTAATAATTTCAGTTTAAATTGAGGAGAACTAGAACACACCATAATATGATCCAATAGGATAATGACTGAAGAACATTGAACAAAGCATGATGATTTTGTTAGAGAATAGAACTGAAAGTCAAAATTAATTTCACTTATATCTGATCATTTAAATTTGAAGGAAATGAGTATAATCACCATGTTGCTTTAAATGTGATTATAGTTATAATCATAGGTTGTTATAGCAATTATAGTGGTAACACTAATGATTTTATTCACAATTAAATTCTTAGATTACATAATAGAAAAATATATGTAGCCAACTGGAATATGGTAACTGAGACCAGCAAGAGTCATTTTGAGAAAAGAGGTTAAAGGACATAATTTTTAAACTGTCTACTCTGGAACCTACATTCACCAGTCAGTGTCTGGTGCCATGATAGAGACTAGGGGAAAGTTCAGTGAACAATGTTTCATTCTGGTTCCAGACTCTATGCTCTAACTCTTCCCAGATAAATTTTGCTTTTAAATATTCTGTGAATTGGAGTTTCACCTTCATTTTATTTTATAAGTCAGTTCTGCAACTAAAAGCAAAGATATATGAAAAGAAAATTAAAAACTGTTATCAGTTATTAAAATTTCACTAGTGAAGAATAATATATGACTAGTAAGGAGGGGAGATTTTCTGAAGGCTAGTGAAAAGCATAGGCTAACAAATGATGTCTAGGCAAAATAAGCAGGAGTTCCTGAAACAATAAAGTAAAAAGCAGATATAAGATACTGAGGTGGAAAGAAGTAAAGAAAAACTATTTTCTTTCAAGATTTTTCCTAAAGCTTATACTGTAAAGAAAATTTGTTTTTAACAATGCTACCGTTAATTTCAGTGTCACATACTAGTATCATATTTCTTAGTTCTTTATGAGTTAATTTTGCTATATTCACTGTCACTAATTATGGTTCAATGTGTCAGAAAATTTTGCCTGTTATTAACACAAAAACCCCACACATATCTGAGATCCTAAAGGTATATAGATCAGTCGGCCAGAGTCATATGTAAGCATCAAAATAATATTAAAAGTTCTTCAATATGAAGTTGATACAATTAATATTTTCAAAGAGCTCTTCTTTTATTTACCAATCTCTGATTATATTCATGGTATTCTACTCTCTTGATTTCTATAGATACATGTGTGCATTGGTTAAATCCAAGCTGTTTCACATAGGTTATAGAGATTTGCCTATTTCTCCAACTTTATCTGCTGTTAGTCTTTCTCTGGCAAACTCTGCTCTAACCATGCCAGCCTACTTTCAGTTCCTCAGTCTTCCAAGCCTTTGCACGTGCTGTACCCTCTGCCTGAAATACTGTCCTTTGGCTCCTTAGTTGGTCAGCTCTTTCTCACCTTTAATTAAGTCTCAGTTTAAATATCACCCTCTCAATAAAGCATTTGCCCACTACTCTAGGTAAAGCATTTGTAGGTCTCTCTCTTCCAAGTCTTCATAACTCTCTATTTCATTCTCTTGCTTCATTTCTTCATATGATGTGTATAATTTCTTAAAAATAGTTTTACTAAATTTCATTCTATTTCCTCATTGAAATATAAGTTCCATGAGGATAGGCACCATGTCTGTCTTGATCTTTTCTGTATTTGAGTATTGGCTCAGTTCCTGGCATTTATGCATATGTAAAAATATTTATTGAATGAATAGAAAAAAATGATAAATTAGGTAAATTTCCCAGTGTACATTCTGGCCTATATCAAAGCTAAATCTGCAGCCATGGTTAATTGGCATTATTTCCTAAAAGCTTAAGCTTATTAAAATGGTTTATATATATATATATATATATATATATATATATATATATATGTGTGTGTTTTAGGTAGATGATATACTTACAAAGAAACGACATAATACAAGAAAACTGGTTTCTCTAACTGTAAATTAGAGATGTCTTCATCTATACAGCAATTTAATAACTATTTGAGCTTCTAATATTGCATGGGAGTAGGTAGGATACAAAATTGTATAAGATATAATCTGTACCCTCTAGGCAAGAAACACAATATGAGTATTATATTGAAGCTATAAAGAACATCTGTTATTGGAGATTATCTAAATCTTTCAATCACACTCTTTACATTTGGTAAATTTCTCACAATGTTAATCCCACCTTCTCAACATAGAGTGCAAAAAACTACAATTCTCAGTGTTTGGTGCCACAGAGGTTCTATTAATTACACACATGCAAGAAATGAGCGGTATAAATAAGTTATAAGCCATATAAATAAGTTGGTGAAGGTATCTAGTATGCTCAGTGGGAGGTGGAATCATGATTTTGCACAGAAAAGGAGAAAAAATCTGTTTACCAGCTTTGCAGTGAAGTTCTAAACTTTTTGCCTGAAAGGTTAGGCTACAGACTGTTTTGGGTAAGAATTTCTTAATTACTGTTAAAAATCACTGTCGTCTACTTAAACTAGCTAGAGAGTGAATTCTGTTATATGCAAGTAAGAATGCTATGACAGTACATCAGGTCATACTGACTGCTACCTTTCATTGTAACAGTCATCTGCCATACCCTGGTCATTGTTCCTTGAATGTCTTAGCAACTAGATTATTGTCATTTTTCCAGTGTTACCCCGGTTGTAATTCTTGGTGATTTTTATAACTCATTTAAATATATGAGTGATAACTCATTTAAATATATGAGTGATAACTCATTTAAATATATGAATTAAAGATGCTGATTTCTCCAGCATATTGGCATCTAAATTTCTAGACTTTGTGTACTCCAATGGTCTCAATTTCCCCCCTATTTCAGTAACTCACAATTATGGTTTCATGATAGATTCTACTGTTATCAATAAATGTGACTAATTTCAGTTTTTATTATACAACTCACAAATCATTAGTTTAGTTCAGTTATTTAAATGCTCAAACTCTAAAAATACTTGCACCTTCAATCTCTTTATCGTAGGAATTTATTACTACTTCTCACCATACTCTTGCCTTCACTTTCTTCTTACCCATCTTAAAATTTATAGTTCAGTCTTTAAAATCAATCTTTTCCATGTTCCTACAACTTCCAGAATCTAACCACTTGCCACTGAACCCACTTGCCACCTGGGCCCAATACCCATTATCTCCCACAAATTATTATAGTAGCTTCTTAACTGGTCCTCCTGCTTTCATCCTTCCATCAGGTTATTCTCAAAACACTATTTAAGTTAAAATGGAAGCCAGGTCATTCATACCTCTGCTCAAATCCTCATGGTCTTCTCATCTGGCTCAAGTAAAAGCCAAAGTCCTTAAAAGTACCAAAGGGATCTCAATTCTCTGAACTCATCTCCTATTCTTCTTGCTCACTCCAGTCTAGCTGATTTGGTTTCCTTGTAGTGTTGTTTTTTTTTGTTTTAACATTATCAGACATCCATGCTATTACATCAGGGCCTTTGTGCTTGCTGTTTTTTTCTGCCTAAAGCACTCTCTTTCAGACATATGCATGCCCATCTCATTCCACTGTCTCTTTCGTGGTTTTTGTCAAATCTCACCTTTCAACAAGGCTTTCCCTAGTCACCCTCTGTACGAAATATCTCCTTTCCAGTTTGTTTTTCCCCCTTGGCATTTGTCTATATCTAATTCACTATTTACTTTATACACTTATCTTGTTTAAGTCTGTCTCCCAAAACATAATGTAAGGCCCATGAGGAAATGAAGTGTTTTTATTTACTTTTTTCCTATTTTGTCCATTGCTGTATCTCTCAGTGCCTAGAAGATTGGCATAGTAGATGCTTATAAATTTTTGGTTGAATGAATAAATGAACCCTGATTAAAACAGTAGTTTTTAACAGCTATGGCTATAAGTAACAACTCTTCAGACAAATGGGAATATGGGATATCTGACCCAGACAGATTTGACAAAGTAATAAGTAGATTAACGTCAAAAAAGGGGCATTGTCTCCCGTGGTTCATGGATAGCTGCTGAAATGACCACCTGAGTTATCCTGAAATGGGCTGTCTCTGACAGTAAAGCTTTGATGGACTGAGTCATATGTACAAAAGACCATTTTGAAGGGCAGGAAGAATATAAGGACAATGAGGTGAGCTGGGTGCTTTGCGTTGCATTGAAGAGTTTAAAGAAAGAAAATGACAAGCATAAGGTTTTAAATTTTAGGTCAAGGCTCAGAGAACTCAACAGTTGCTATGGCTGCTCATAACAGCCTCTTATTGAGGTCCCAAGACATAACGGAAAAAAGAAAAAGAGCCTGATCTAGGAGAGGTCATTGAACTACAATGTATGATGAATCCAGAGCCTTGCCAGGTGTCTTATTTGGAAATGTTGGCACTACTATGAAAATAAAAAGGTACCACCAAGAATTAGAGAAAGGAAATTTAGAAAGTTTCAGATGAATCTGATTTACCTTATCCACCAAATTCCAATGGGTCGCCCTGCTTCACTGATAAGTGTCATCTTATTTGTCTTGACAACCATGTATGACTCAATCATTAAGTAGGTGCCTGGCAAAACATAGCCTATGTTCCCCCCTCTTGAATCTGGTTGGGCCTGTGACTCTTTTGATCAACCTGTGTTGTATGGTGACGGTGACAATTTGTGACTTTTGAGTCTAGGTCCTAAGAGGCAATGCAGTTTCCATCTAGTTCACTGGAGTACTTGTTCTTAGGTCCCAGAGCCACCACACAAAAACTCACTACTCTGAGACCACTGTGCCACAGAGGTCATATGGAGGTTCTCAGATATAAAGTCCCAGTTAAATGTGTCTGTCCTTCAGTCACTCCAGCCCAGGTGCTAGACACAAGAGCAAAGGAGTTACCTCACAAGTAGATCTTTCAGCCTCCAGATATTTGAGTCACCACCTGAAAATCATATGCTAAAGCTGGTCCATACTATCTTGTGAGAGAGGATAATTTTCAGAAATCTTGTGAGCTGGTAGTTAAGCACAGTTATTGTTGAAGCTTAAATTATGTAAACTTATGATTTAATAAAATGTTTTTAAAAGATAGTGAATGCTCAAAATATATCACTTCCTAATTATCTTACTATATTATACTATTACTCATGCCTATAGGGTTGTTTACTTCAATGGTATTTGATAGTAGAAAATATTATATAATGGTTCACTACTGTGCATCTTTTCCCAACTCTGCATTGAGTGACATGTTGGAAGTTTGAAAACAGCCACCGTGGGAGTATTAACACCACAGAAATTAACAAACAGTATATATCAGTGCTTTTTGCTTTTTCTGATAGAAATAAATCATTTACCAGTCACTAGCCATCAAGTCATCCCAGCTGAGAGCCCAAACCTTATGGAGCAGAGAAGGGCTGTCACCACTATGTCCTTTCTGAATCCCTGACCCACAGAACTGTGTGTATAGTAAAATATTGTTTGTGCCGTTAAATTTGGGGGTAGTTTATTATAAAGCAATAGATAATCAGAAAATCTTCCCTAAAGGGACCTGTGACCATGTAGCATGGTAACAGCTAAGGAAAATAGAATACAAAACTGTTTTGGCTATTAGCTCTAAACTAGGACTATATCTTTGGTACACACTGATATAAACGTGTTCAATAATCTGGTAGACAAAATGATTCATCCTCTGGGTATTGACTTATTTCTTTGGCCACCACAGCATTTGCTCAATGGGCATAAAATAGTGACCATGGTTTCTGGGATAGAAGTTATTCATTGACCTGACAAAATGGGCCTCTCATCATTAAGGTTGATAGGGTTACCACCCCAGCTGAATAGCCAATTTACTTGCTGTAGCCATCAACCTTGAAGTCCTGACATGGTGCAATATACCTAGAAACAAACTACTCATCTTGAATCAAGCAGATTACATCAAATCCCTTCCATCAGGGAGGCAGCTGTCTTTTGCTACTATAATAAAAACTTTTTCTGGATATGGATTTGCCTTATCTAATGGCTCTGCCTCTACCAGCAACACCATCTTATTAGAATTTTGCTTAAAATCCTGTTATCATACACAATATTACTTCTGCCCAAAAAAACTCATCTTACAGTGAAAGGGCTAATGTAATTGACTGATGCTCCCAGCCCTGGTTTCACCATGCTATCACACGTTCAGAAGCAGATGATCCTAAAGAATGGTTAAGTGACCCAAGGAAGAATCTATTTTAATTTAAATTGAGAGGTAACACATTGATAGGTTGGGATGCTATCACCCTGGAATTAGTATACACTCAGAATTAGTGATGGAAGTCAGGTTCAGTTTCTCTCAGTTTCAGACCTGATATATATGGGTATAGACCCAGGTCCAGGAATCAAGGTTTAGAATTGGAATTTATATTTGCCAATAGGACCTTGTAACCAGTTGGAGAAAATAGGATCTTTCTATTTTTATTGTATCATACACATAGTATATATTATTTTCCCATTTTCTTGTTATATTTTTACCCTTTTACTCTATTTGATATTGGTTATATTGATTCTGATGAACATTTAAAGTAGTCCATAGGTTACAGAATATTAAGATAAGATTGTGATTTAATGAGAGTTAAGACTGTACACACTGAAGAAACCCATGAAGCTGGATGCAGTTAACTAGAGGTTATGAACCTTCTTTTTTGATAAAGGGTGATTTTATTTTTGTTTAAGAAGTCTATTTGTATTGTTGGGTAGATACATATCAGTATTGCTGCTATTTAGAATTTTAATATGAAAAAAGGGTATGATTAAATCTGGGTGGTAGTGCAGACTGCCATTTCAGGTTGCCCCCAAATCTTTTGAATATACCCTCCATGTTTGCTAGGTCTCCACATTCTGAATGCCATCTTCCCACAGTAGGATTCAAGGAACACTTCTCAGGCATGTTTACCACCAGGTGGCAGACATGTGACTTAAGAGCCGGCCAACCAGAGCTCCCTGCACAGGACAGATTCTGAGGGGATCCAGATGAGGAAACATTCTGGGCATGGGGCATCGATTTTGCTGGCACAGGTATTAGCAGACGCTGCATGTTTCTGGGACTTGGGGTGTAAAATAAACTTACAAAGCTAAGAAACATGGTCCTAGAAATTGTACCTGAAAGTTCAGTTTAGAGATTTCTTATATGCTTTAATTAATGCCTTCTTGATTAAAATAGCAAACTGTGTTGTTTTGTGCAATTAGGAACTCTCATCCATATAACAATAAAACCAACTGTGTTTTTATTCATATAAAACAGACTCCTTAAGGGCTTAAAAATTTATTCTGAATACTTCTCGATGCCTAGGAAAATATTCTATATAATATATGCTTAGTACTTGTTGAATTGAACTAATAATGAACGTACATTATGTATATTGGAGAATGTGGGCAAAAATGTCCTAACCTAGCATGTTTCTATAGCTTTAAACTTCAAGTGAAAATAAAAATAAAAAGGAACTTACCTAAGATGCCACTAACATTCTACTACTTTGTACACCTTCGCTGGGAGCCAAACTTTAATCGAATGTTTCATAAATCTTGCAGAAGGCACTCTCTTTGGTACACTCAAAGGACTGCAGGGACCATGTGAGTGGCCATTCATCTATGTTGGAATTCACTTTAAATGACCACAGCCTATATATGTATACACACAAACATATAATATTGTATATGCATATACACATACTGCCTCACTGGGAATTTTTAAGCTAAATTTCTAAAACTATAAATCTTTCCATTAGATATGAATTCAACATAACCTTGTGTGCAATTATTTTCAATCACATACAGCTTTCAAGTAGAAATGCATTCTGCCCTGTAAATTAATTTGGCCTCTGTAATATGGTCACATAACACAATACTAACATCTGAAAATGAAAACCTTCAAATTGATTGCTTTCATGATCAGTCCACTCAGCATCCTTTACTCTCAAGTACGGTTTAGATAACCTATGTGTCTTCTTATGTATGTGTTTGAGTCCCACATTGAAATAGCTGTTGGGAGGGTATATGTCCTATCTTATTCACTCTTGTATCAGTCATATCTTGTTGTAGCACTTTCATAAATAAATATACATGAATCCATACATGCACGCACATATCTTCACCTGCTTTCAACTACTAGGGTCTTCCTTTCTCAACTGGATTGTATGTTCTACTCATCGAGGAAATAAGTTTGGAGGGACTTTGTTAACTTGTATAAACAGGTTTGTCAAGAACGGGAAGCTTTTCTTTATTAATGGCAGGTGTCTGATTGTATTTGAACATTTATTTAACATAATTATTCTGGCTCAAAACAAAAAGGCATAGTAAGGAATGTTTCAAATTCAGTCTTTCATTTGAACTAAAGATAACTGTCTTTTTTTTAGTTTATAACCTATGAGATGAAATTACAGTGTAATGATTCATAACTGACATTAAGACTAACTCTTGAAACCCTAACTTCTCTTTCAAAGTCATACAATAGTTGCATTATGAAACACTGTTAATAATATAAACCATCCTTTGAGATCTTCAGGCACAAAAACAGTTGAAACAACAAAACAACAATGAAACAACAACAAAACTTTTCTACTCTGATGTTAAGAAATAATTATATTAATATTTCTAGTTTTCCTTTACTTTTTAATTAATTCAGGTAATTCTGCCAAAACATAAGTTTTAGTAGTCAATTTGAGGATGTTGAAATAATGGCAGGAATGCTGTTTTCTGTAAGTTTAACTTGCCTAGGTATGGTCAGAGAAGTTTTAGGAATAATAAAATTTGTTTCATCATTTTTTCTACATTTTTGGTAGTGTGGAAACGTTAAACAATAAAGCTTGGTTGAATGTTTCTGTAAATACCCACTACAATTTATGAAGTTTTTATTTTTGTATAATCATGAATAACATTAGGATGATTTTATTTGAATGTTCTCAATCTAATAGGGCATTATGGAGGAAGAAAGAAGGTGGTCTGATTTTCAGCCCTGGGTATTTTTGGGGTGGTGGGGGAGAAGTTATTATATAATCAATATTTTGCACAAGGAAGGTTTCATAAATCTATTTTCCTTGACATAATGAACAACAAAAATCCTCCACATCATTGCTTTAGGAAAGGTAGAAAAATGTTTTCCAGCTTGATTCATGTTTTCAAAGTAGTTATGATTCACGTTTAAAAATCAATGGCTTCATTTTCTATTACCCTAATGGAACTTAATATTTGTACTTCTCTCACTTTGATTCCTGAATGGGTATTTCAAGTACAGCTTGCCTTGCTTTCTTTGTTACCCCAAATTCCTTTACAGATGCAATAACGACAGGTAGTTCCAAGCTTCATGGGGTGTAATGTGATGAAAACTGTGAGGATGCTGTTGCCAAACCTCCCAGTCTCTGGAATTAGTCACAATCAAGAAGGCATAACGCACTCCATACTACCGTGGTCTACTCTTAGGCAATGTTTCCCCTAAACTGTAGTAAATCTTTGAGTTTCTTCATGCATCTAACTTGAGTAATTGTGCTGATGGCCTCATGACTAAGGGCACAGGCTCTGGAGTTAGTTTGTCTTAGCTTTCAAATCCCTTCCCTGCTATTTACTAACTGTGTGATTTCTGGTAAGTGATCTGCCCTTTTCTGAGCTCAGTTGCCTCATCTGTAAAAAGGGGATAATTATAATATTTCCCTCATAGGGCTGTAGAAAGGATTAAAGGGCTGTATAAAGGAGAAATACATACATGGCTAATAAAAGAGTTTCTGTTGCATTTTAAATAAGATTAGTTGGAAGTCTACTGAGAAGTTTGCATTTCCCTCCATTTTTAGCTTCCTGTTCCTGCTTTTACATTTGGCTATGTTGAGTTACACTAGGGAATGTTGCCTAAAGCATTAAAATAGAAAATAGTGAAATAGGGCAGAATAAATCTCATGGCAGAAATACATTTTAAATTTGTATGGAAAAAGTATAATTTAAAAATCAAGGGTGGGAAAAATATATAGAGGGAGAAAGAAACAGAAAAAAATAATCTGACACCTGATAACACGATCTAAATTGCTCTTGTTATGTCCTATAAGAGGCAGTCCATGTGATTGGCTCATCAAAGTCTCAATGAAAACCAATTCCTTACGTACATACCCTGTGAATTCTCTTTACCATAAAGTAAGACCCTGAAAAATAAGAAACTGAGTTTGATCATATAACTATTATGCATGCAATGGTATCTCTCATTCCATGGGCACAAGCTCATTCCAGGGGCACAAGCTGACTGTTTGTGGAGCTGTCATTTTTATATTACTCTCTAAAACCAAGCATGCAATGAATATACAGTTAACTGTAACTTACCTTCTCAGCATGAATCTGCCATAGCTCTAACACTTAAAATATTTTCACCTACTTCACATTGAGATTGAACTATAATCACACCAAAGTGGTTTTTCTCTACATTCTTTTACTAGAGAAACTTCTCTTATTTATGGGTAATATGGCGATTTATATATTTTATGAAATTTAATGAATTTTTCTTCTGAACTAGAAAATATAGCATCTTTAATGTTACATGGCATGTTATGAGATTAAACAAATACATGGGTTTCCAAGAACAGAATATTGTAAATTCCATCAGGTTCATAAAATCACAATATCAGAACTGGAAGTCTCCTTAATGATCTTCTAAAATAGAAAAGGTATGCCTCTTTTAATTAGGAGAGTCCTGTTCCAGTGGTTTTATGTTTTTAACACCTTTTAAAAAATTGTTATTTTTCTGGGGTGAGGTGAGGATGAATGTTAGGTCATTCCCTCATAGCACCCCAAAGTCAAAACTCATGCTCCCCTCTCAAACCCATTGCCCTCCCCCATCACCCACCACCAGCTTCTGAAGTATCATTGCCCACCTATTCCAATGCAACAGTTTGAAACTCACTACTGAAATACAACCCTTCTTTTTAAAGTCGAATAAAGCAAAGACCAGAAGAAATACTAACATTTTTTAAGGCAACATAATGATTTAGTAGCCGAGACTGTAATTTAGGTTTCCTGTCTTCCTGTTTTGACTTTTGTAGTACAGTAAATTCTTCTTTAATTTAAGTAACAGACCATGAGTTGGCGTCTGCTTAAAGTCTTGCTCAAGTTTTTAAAGGCTTATATTTCTATGAGTATACTAGAGATAAGGCACTGAGCTATACATGGAATTAATTCCAAGCAGAGGCAGTTTTATACTTACTCTTGTATTGTTTCTTTCAGCTTTAAGTTCAGAAATTTCTTCTTCCTTTTCTAGAAGTTGTTCTCTGCAGGCATTTAATTCTTTTGTCAGTGCAGCAAATTCCTGAAAGAGGAATAAAAAATTTTGAAGACATATTCCAGATTAAAAAAATGTATTCCAGCAGGAAGAAAAAAAAATCAAAATATAAACTTTTGAGTGTAGAGAATAGAAAACATGGCCTAGATGACTATACATTGCTGTTATTTATATGTACATTGCTGTTATTAAATTAACTTGGGTCCAACTTTAAAAAAATGCTAGTACACGGTACTTAACAAATACATATTATAATACGCTGCTCAGATGAGTGTATAAAATATATTTCAAAATGTATCAGATACATCATATTGAATTTAACAGTAGTATGATAGCATATTGATAATATAGAATAATTTAAATTTGGCTAATTTTGTGAACAACTCCAAAGATCTCATACTCTCGTTCCAGATAGCAATGTTTAGACTGAGCATACTACATCATAAGAAAAAACCAACAACCACCACCAACAATCAAAAAAAAAAATCTTAAATATACTATTTAGAGATTAAGAAGTTTACTTATTTAATAGGAGGAAGAAAGAGAATGCACTTGTATCTTACAAAATAATAAACGTATCTAAGAGTTGATAACATTATCTAAGATTCTCTTATTAATTTATGCATTTAGACACAATAAAGTTTGCTTAAAAAGAAGGGTAAGACACTTAATTCAACTATTCCGTTACTCCAACTTACAAACAAATATTTTTAAATAATTTTGGAAAATAGTAAATAGTAAAAGATCCATATTAACATTAAATTCTTTTTTTTTTTTTTTTTTTTTTTGCGGTACGCGGGCCTCTCACCGCTGTGGCCTCTCCCGCTGCGGAGCACAGGCTCCGGACGCGCAGGCTCAGCGGCCATGGCTCACGGGCCCAGCCGCTCCGCGGCATGTGGGATCTTCCCCGACCGGGGCACGAACCCGTGTCCCCTGCATCGGCAGGCGGACTCTCAACCACTGCGCCACCAGGGAAGCCCAACATTAAATTCTTTACAGTGATTCTCAGTAATAAAATTGATGCTTGTCAAATGCATGTAAGTATTTGGGAAAATTTGGCACCAGGCTGGGAAAGCACTGTCAGAAGATCAAAAAGAAAAGCAAAATGAGGAGACAGGTTTGGTTAACCTAATCTCCACAAAGGCAAATTTAGCAAAAAGTAAATGAATATGATGATTATGCAAAGCTGGGAAAGGTTTAGGGTTGATATTTTTGTTTGCTTCAAACCACTTATTGTGCTAAGTTTCTCTGAGTGGCTTCAAACCAAGTGGGTACTTCAAAGACCTCAGAGTAGACTTAGTGTAGAATCAAGATGAAAGAGTTCATTGTTACATTTGGCTGGCATTACAGATAAAAGTTTTCTCCTCTGATTGGTGCCTGCTTAAATGTTGATATTCTCTGAGTATATTATTTAAGTGGAGAATGGAAATAAGCAACAAGTAGAAAACAATAAACACTTCCATAAAAAAATTTTCTTCATATAAATGGCATAGTTTTGATGGAGAAAAGAAGAAAGTAACAAAGATTCTGCATTGTATATTATTAACATATATATTTAAAATTAATCCTATACTCATGAATATTATAAGGCAAAATATTAATCAAATCTGTACATTTAACATCATACCATTTTTAAACAAAACATGTATCTGGTTTATCTTTCTAGAGATTTAGCTTGCTATCTACAGAAAGAAAAAAAGATCAGAAGGAAATATTTCAGAATATTAACATTACATATTTCCAGGTGGTAAAATTATCAGTGAATTTTGTTTTTAGCTTTCTGCTACGTATTTGTCATCAAAACTTTCTATAATAGAGAAAAATGCTTTTATGCTTAGTGAAAAAAGGAAATATAAATCTGTAAGTGCACTGAAACAATCATGTGTTCATAACCAACGACAGAAATTAGTCAAGATATTATTGGTGACAGATGACTTTGCATTTTTAATTCACTATCATGGCATTGATTCTGAGCAAACTATTTAGTGACTCCATATATTAAGATTAGTCTTACATTTATTAACTTTCTAGCAAATTTCAGGCACTATCTTCACATTCATTATTTCATCTTGCTCTCTAAATAAATAGTGAGGGAGTCTCATTCCCATTTTATGGCTGAGGAAACCGACTTATCAAGATATAAGTTGAAGTTCATGAAGCTCACAACCCACAGAGAGTGAATTATGCTGTGAATACTGTTCTCCAGACTGTGTGTCCAGTGCTTCTGCACTATACCATTTTGACCTGTTTATCAGGTTTTTTTAAATTTTATACAGCAGGTTCTTATTAGTTCTCCATTTCATACATATTAGTGTATATATGTCAATCCCAATCTCCCAAATCATCTCACCACCAACCCCCCTGCCCCCGCCAGCCACTTTCCCCTCTTGGTGTCCATACGTTTGTTCTCTACATCCGTGTCTCTATTTCTGCCTTGCAAACTGGTTCATCTGTACTATTTTTCTAGATTCCACATATATGCATTAATATATAATATTTGTTTTTCTCTTTCTGACTTACTTCACTCTGTATGACAGTCTCTAGGTCCATGCATGTCTCTACAAATGACCCAACTTTGTTCCTTTTTATGGCTGAGTAATATTCCATTGTATATATGTACCACATCTTCTTTATCCATTCGTCTGTCGATGGGCATTTAGGTTGCTTCCATGCCCTGGCTATTGTAAACGATGCTGCAATGAACACCGTGGGTGCCTGTGTTTTTTTGAATTATGGTTTTTTCTGGGTATATGCCCAGTAGTGGGATTGCTGGGTCATATGGTAATTCTATTTTTAGTTTTTTAAGGAAACTCCATACTGTTCTCCATAGTGGCTGTATCAATTTACATTCCCACCAACAGTGCAAGAGGGTTCCCTTTACTCCATACCCTCTCCAGCATTTATTCTTTGCAGATTTTCTGATGATGCCCATTCTACCTGGTGTGAGGTGATACCTCATTGTAGTTTTGATTTGCATTTATCTAATAATTAGTGATGCTGAGCAGCTTTTCATGTGCTTCTTGGCCATCAGTATGTATTCTTTGGAGAAATGTCTATTTAGTTCTTCTGCCCATTTTTGGATTGGGTTGTTTGTTTGTTAAATATTGAGCTGCATGAGCTGTTTATATATTTTGGAGATTAATCCTTTCTCTGTTGATTCATTTGCAAATATTTTCTCCCATTCTGAAGGTTGTCTTTTTGTCTTGTTTATGGTTTCCTTTGCTGTGCAAAAGCTTTTAAGTTTCATTAGGTCCCATTTGTTTATTTTTGTTTTTATTTCCATTACTCTAGGAGGTGGATCAAAAAAGATCTTGCTGTGATTTATGTCAAAGAGTGCTCTGCCTATATTTTCCACTAAGAGTTTTATAGTGTCCAGTCTTAGATTTAGGTCTCTAATCCATTTTGAGTTTATTTACATGTATTTCATTCTTTTACATGTAGCTGTCCAGTTTTCCCAGCACCACTTATTGAAGAGACTGTCTTTTCTCCATTGTATATCCTTGCCTCCTTTCTCACAGATTAGTTGACCATAGGTGCGTGAGTTTATCTCTGGGCTTTCTATCCTTTTCCATTGATCTATATTTCTGTTTTTGTGTCAGTACCCTATTGTCTTGATTACTGTAGCTTTGTAGTTATACCTTTCTAAGAATTTGTCCATTTCTTCCAGGTTGTCCATTTTATTGGCATAGAGTTGCTTGTAGTAGTGTCTTAGAATGCTTTGTATTTCTGCAGTGTCTGTTGTAACTTCTCCTTTTTCATTTCTAATTGTATTGATATGAGTCCTTTCCCTGTTTTTCTTGATGAGTCTGGCTAATGGTTTATCAATTTTGTTTATCTTCTCTAGAACCAGCTTTTAGATTTATTGGTCTTTGCTAATGTTTTCTTTGTTTCTATTTCATTTATTTCTGCTCCGATCTTTATGATTTCTTTTGTTCTACTAACTTTGGGTTTTGTTTGTTCTTCTTTC